>NC_037670.1:162879670-163053201 GCF_003255815.1 Theropithecus gelada
ATTTTTTTTTTTTTTTTTTTTTTTTTTGAGACGGAGTCTCGCTCTGCCGCCCAGGCTGGAGTGCAGTGGCCGGATCTCAGCTCACTGCAAGCTCCGCCTCCCGGGTTCACGCCATTCTCCTGCCTCAGCCTCCCGAGTAGCTGGGACTACAGGCGCCCGCCACCTCGCCCGGCTGGTTTTCTGTATTTTTTAGTAGAGACGGGGTTTCACCGTGTCGGCCAGGATGGTCTCGATCTCCTGACCTCGTGATCCGCCCGTCTCGGCCTCCCAAAGTGCTGGGATTACAGGCTTGAGCCACCGCGCCCGGCCCCATTTGCTTTTTTGAAATCGCCTTTGCAAAACTTGTAACAGTGAGAAAATTATGACAGTGAAAGAGATCTGATTGCCCTCTTGCTATTAACCTCCAAACTGTTCTCATTCATTCCTAGGCATAGGCCAAGCTAACTGTATGAGAAATTTGTTTACAGTTTAACCTTGAAACAAAGTTGATAACAGCTCTTTCACAAAATAAACTCCTTTCTTACCTGGGGACCAGACCACCTTTGAAAGACAAATTAGCCACATGATCAGAAATTATGGTTTACAAGTCATGCACCCAGAGGCCACAAGATTCCTAACCTCTTCAATTGCTCCTATGGATAACATCACTATTGTAAAAGTTAAGACTGGTGTTCAAGATATTTTTCTTTTCTTTTGGAGACTGGGTCTTACACTGTCACCTAGGCTGAAGTACAATGGTGGACCTTGAACTACTAACCTCAAGCGATTCTCCTGTCTCAGCCTCCCAAAGAGCTGGGATTACAGGCATGAGCCACTGCACCTGGCCTGAAATATTTTTAGACTCTGTCTTATGATGGACCAGCTGATGCCACCCAGACCAGTAATTGGGTGCAACTGTTCTGTGATCCCACCCAGGAACAGAAGACAGCAAGAAGAACCCACTTCAACTCCCTATGATTTCATCTCAAATTCAACCAATCAGCACTCCCCATTCCCTGGCCACATTGCCCACTAAGTTTTTTTAAATCCCCAATCTCCAAATTTCTAGGAAGACTGATTTGAATAATAAAACTCTGGTCTCCCTTTTAACCAGCTCTGAATATATTAAACTCTTTCTCTATTGCAATCCCTCTGTCTCTATGAATTGGCTTTATCTGGGCAGCAGACAAGGAGAACTCGGGAGGTGGTTACACCTTCATATACATTTTAGAATCAGTTTGTGAGGTTTTATCAAAAACGTTGCTGAGATTTTGATGAGGATTTGTTCATAATAAATTAGGGGGAAATTGACATTTTTGTTTTTTTGAGATGGAGTTTTGCTCTTGTTGCCTAGACTGGAGTGCCATGGCATGATCTTGGCTCACCACAACCTCTGACTCCCAGATTCAAGCAATTCTCCTGCCTCAGCCTCCCAAGTAGCTGGGATTACAGGCATGTACCACCACACCTGGCTAATTTTGCATTTTTTGTAGAGATAGGGTTTTTCCATGTTGATCAGGGTGGTCTCGAACTCCTGACCTCAGCTGATCTGCCCGCCTTGGCTTCCCAAAGTGCTGGGATTACAGGCATGAGCCACCACGCACTGCGGAAACTGACATCTTAAGACTCAGTATTTTAATCCATGAATACAGCATAGGTCTCCTTTTTTTTTTCCACTGCCCCTCCCTCCATTTTAGATCTGTACTTGATTTATTAAATAGAAATGTTATAAACTTTTTTTTTCCAGATAGAGTTTTGCTGTAGTCGCCCAAGCTGGAGTGCAATGTTGCAATCTTAGCTCACTGCAACCTCTGCCTCCTGGGTTCAAGGAATTCTCTTGCCTCAGCCTCCCAAGTAGGAGGGACTACAGGCCACCGTGCCTGGCTAATTTTTGTATTTTTAGTAAAGAAAAGGTTTCACCATGTTGACTAGGCTGGTCTCAAACTCTTGACTTCAGGTGATCAGTCCACTTCGGCCTCCCAAAGTGCTGGGATTACAGGTGTGAGCCACTGTGCCCAGCATGTTTTGTTTTATTTTTATTTCCAATTGTCATTGCTAGTATACAGAAATACAATTGATTTTTCTTTACTGACCTTATATCTTATGTCATGCAACCTTGCTAATCTCACTATTAGTTCTCATAGCTTTTTTCCTTTTTTTTTTTTTCTTTTTTTTGAGATTGTCTGGATGACAATCTCACTCTCTCATCCAGAGGTTGGAGTGCAGTGGCACCATCTTGGCTCACTGCAACCTCCACCTCCCAGGTTCGAGCAATTCTCATGACTCAGCCTCCTGAGTAGCTGGGATTATAGGTGTGTACCTCCATGCCTGGCAAATTTTTGTATTTTTAGCAGAGACAGGGTTTTGCCATGTTGGCCAGGCTGGTCTCAAACTCCTGCCCTCAAGCGATCTGCCTGCCTTTGCCTCTTAAAGTGCTGGGATAACAGGTGTGAGCCACCAGGCCCAGCATCTCATAGCTTTTTAAATAGACTCTAAGTTTTTCTACATAGACAATTATGTTGTGTACAAATAATGACAGTTTTCTTTTGCAACATATATGTTTTTATTGGTTGATTGCACTGGCTAAGATCTTCAGTACAATGTTGAATAGAAGTGATGAGAGTTAACATCATTTTCCTTGATCTTAACAGGAAAGTACTTAGTCTTTCATTTTTCAAGTCAGATATTATCCTAGGTGTTTCACAGATGTCCTTTATAAAGTTGGGGAAATTCTCCACTATTCTTAGTTTGCTGAGAATGGATGTTGAATTTTATCAAATGTTTTTTCTGCATCTATTGTAATGGTCATATAGTTTTTCTTTATTTATTTATTTATTTTTTTTATTTTTTTTTATTTTTATTTTTTTTTTTTTTGAGACAGAGTCTTGCCCTGTCACGCCTGCAGGCTGGCCTGCAATGGTGCAGCTCACTGCAATCTCCGCTTCTCAGGTTCAAGCAATTCTCCCACCTCAGCCTCCTGAGTAGCTGGGATTACAGGCACCCACCATCAGGCGCAGCTAATTTTTGTATTTTTGTAGAAGTGGAGGTTTTACCATGTTGGCCAGGCTGGCCTTGAACTCCTGACCTCAGGTGATCCAACCCCTCTTTGCCTCCCAAAGTGCTGGGATTACAGGCGTGAGCCACCACGCCCAACCTTCTTTTTGTTTTTTGAGATAGGATCTCACTCACTCTGTTGCTGACGCTGGAGTGCAGCGGCATAAACACAGCTCACTGCAGCCTCCACCTCCCCAGCTCAGTGAGGGCATCCTCCCACTTCATCCTCCTGAAAAGATGGGACCACTGGCATTCATCACCATGCCTGGCTACTTTTTGTATATTTTGTACAGATGGGGTTTTGCCATGTTGCCTAACCTGGTCTCGAATTCCTGGACTCAAGCAATCCACCCACCTTGGCCTCCCAAAGTGCTGGGATTAAGGGCATGAGCCACTATGCCTGGTCTCATGTAATTTCTCTTTAGTCTGTCGATACCATGGATTATGCTGATTGATTTTCAAATACTGAACCAATCCTGCATTCCTTATATAAACTTCACATTTTCAACTTACCTTCTGCTGGATCCAATGTACTAATACGTTAAAGCTTCATATTCATGAACGATATCGGTTTATGGAGTTTGCTTGCTTGAAAGTCAGTTACAGACATTTTGAGAGGTCACGCCTAAATATATGGGCACTGCCCTCCATGCAGCAGCAGAAGGCAGCCCAGGCCTGTCATTTCCCAATCTCCTTTCCTCCCACACCAGAGGCTCCCAACAGAGATGGGAAGCCACTGACACTGGGAAGAACTAAGAAACAGTCTTGGTCCTTTGGTCCCCAGCATCTCCCACTCCCACCTAGCAACACCAGTAGGCCCAGCAAGTGTTTTCACCACCACACCTGGCACCAGCAGGGACTGAGGGGGGCTGTGCCAGCACTGGGCAGACTTTTGATTGTGCTATCCTCCCTGTAGCACTGATGTCTCCCATGCCCACCTAGCAACACCAGGACCTGAGAAGTATATTCTGCCTAAGCAGGTGTCCCTGAAGCCCCAGGTGAACCACGCAGACCAGAATAGCCCTATGAGAGCTCCGAAAACTAAATTGTCCTGGGGCCCACAGCCCAAAAAGTAAGCCAAGACCCACACATTAAACCTATACAGTTAATTGCCTGCTAAAACAGAAGATTTAAATGGATTTCAGCCTCCTAACATAATATCAGACATGTCTAGGATGCAACAGAGAATCATTTGTTATACCAAGAACCAGGAACATCACAAATTGAAATGAGAAAAGACCATCAACAGCCACAGTAGTGAGATGAATCAGATATTGGAATTATCTGACAGGGATTTTAAACCAATATCATTTAAGAAATGCACTTGCAATGAAGAACTTTTGAAACTTGAAACCGGTTCAAAACAATGAAGAAAATTATCTGTTACTTATATAAGAATTAAAATGTCTAGACATCAATCACAAAACAAGGTAGACAAATTACAGAAAGGAAAAGTATTTGCAACATACGTGACAAGCAATGTGTCAATATCCTTAAACTATAAAATCAAGAAAATAAAAATATAATATATAAAACCCTTAAATATAAAAATATATAAAAATCCTAAAATCCTTAAAATATAAAATCAACAAGAAAATACAAATCAAAAAGAAAAAACAGTCAAACAACCTGGTGAAAAAATGCACAGGGGACACGAACAGACATTTTACAAGAATGGCCACTAATGATATGAATAGATAACCTTATATAAATAACCATATATTAAAATTATAAAATGTCATTTTTCTCAGATCAGTTTGCAAAGTATAGGGGAAGTAGGTCCCCATGACAATATTGGTGGGAGTGTTAAGTCTCTTCAGAGGGGGTTATGGGGATGCCTATCAACTTTTTTTTTTTTTTGAGACGGAGTCTCACTCAGTCACCCAGGCTGGAGTGAGTGGCGTGATCTCGGCTCACTACAAGCTCTGCCTCCCGGGTTCACGCCATTCTCCTGCCTCAGCCTCCCAAGTAGCTGGGACTACAGGTGCCCGCCACCACACCTGGCTAATTCTTTGTATTTTTAGTAGAGACGGGGGTCTCACTGTGTTAGCCAGGATGGTCTCAATCTCCTGACCTCGTGATCTGCCCACCTCCGCCTCCCAAAGTGCTGGGATTACAGGTGTGAGCCCCCGCGCCCAGCCTCAGATTTTTTAATGTATTAATACATTACCTTTGACACAGCAGTTCTATTTTCTAGGAATTTATCCTATGGATATTATCACATACAGCACTATAGACACTGAGACTAAAGAATTTATTTATTTATTTGTTTGTTTGTTTATTTTCAGACAGAATTATCGCTCTTGTCACCCAGGCTGGAGCGCAGGGGTGCTATCTCACCTCAGTGCATCCTCCACCTCCCAGGTTCAAGTGATTCTCCTGCCTCAGCCTCCCAAGCAGTTGAGACTACAGGTGCCTGCCACCATGCTCCGCTAATTTTTGTTTTTTTTTTAAGTAGAGATGGGGTTTCATCATGTTGGTAAGGCTAGTCTCGAACTCCTGATCTCAGATAATCCACCCGCTTCAGCCTCCCAAAGTGCTGGGATTACAGGTGTGAGCTACCATGCCCAAAAAGAATGGAAAATTTATTAGAACATTTTAATAACAGAAATCTGTATATACCCATTCACAGGTGAGTGGTAGAATAAATCATGGTTCATCCAAACAATGGCATTTAATATAACCAAAGTAAAGAATGAGGTGTAGCTATGTGTGCTGAATGAAAAGATATGCTATATTATTGAAAAGGAAAAAAAACAAAAGCAAACTTATAGAGAGTTCTATAGTATGACCCCTTTTTAGTAAATGAAGCAAATAATTATAGTTTAAAAGTTCATCAGTCTCTTAAAGGACACACAGGAAACTATTAGGATGATTCTCTCTGGAAAGCTACAGAATGGCACTCGAGGAAGGGAACTAAAATCTATTTTTTATTATAACCTCCTGTACTACGTGAATTTTTCAGTATCTATGACTTTTTTTTTTTTTTTTTTTGAGACAGAGTCTGGATCTGTCACTCAGGCTGGAATGCAGTGGTGTGACCTCAGCTCACTGCAACCTCCGCCTGGCGGGTTCAAGTAATTCTCCTGCCTCAGCCTCCCGAGTAGCTGGGATTACAGGCCCACACCACCACGCCTGACTAATTTTTGTATTTTTAGTAGAGACGGGGTTTCACCACGCTGGCTAGGCTGGTCTCCAGCTCCTGACCTTGTGATCCGTCCGCCCCGGCCAAAGTGTTAGGATTACTGGCATGAGCCACTGCACCTGGCCAGTATGTATGACTTTTATGATACAAAATCATTTAAATAATTAATAAAAAAGAAAATCAAAGAAAAAAATGAACGAAATGTAACCGAGTACCTTAGCTTTAAAATGCATCTTAGATTTTTTTTTCCAATCTCAGAATGTAGCCTTGAAATGTACTTTAAAATCCTTTGTTTTCCTCTTTCCCACCAGGCATTTCCTTGCCTGTGTTCACTTATCTAATTATGTGTTTCCTTAGAATTTCCAGAGGCTAATCTTGAAAGAAAGCAGGCGTGGAGACCCAGTTTTGCAGTTCTCCCCCATCTAGAGATTACCTCAGGAAGTTAATCTACAACCTGGGCATTGTCAAGATAAGATGGCACCAGCCCACACTCCAGGTGAACAATAACTCAAGACAGCCATTGCAACAAGACACACAGACCCTGCACCCTACTCCACTCCCGTGGGTCTCCCAGACCAGGGCTCCCTTCTTTTTTTTTTTTTTATTTATTTTTATTTTTTTATTTCTTTTATTTATTTATTTACTTATTTTTCGAGACAGAGTCTCAGTCTGTTGCCCAGGCTGGAGTGCAATAGTGCAATCTCATTGCAACTCATTGCAACTTCCGCCTCCTGGGCTCAAGTGATTCTCCTGTCTCAGCTTCCCAAGTAGCTGAGACTACAGGCGCATGGCACCACGCCTGGCTAATTTTTGTATTTTTAGCTAATTTTTGTATTTTTCTATTTTTTGTATTTCATCATATTGGTCAGGCTGGTCTTGAACTCCTGACCTCAGGTGATTCACCCACCTTGGCCTCCCAAAGTGCTGGGATTATAGGCATGAGCCAGCACGCCTGGCCCAGGTCTCCCTTCTTTCTTTTTTTTTTTTTTTTTGAGACGGAGTCTCGCTCTGTGGCCCGGGCTGGAGTGCAGTGGCCGGATCTCAGCTCACTGCAAGCTCTGCCTCCCGGGTTTATGCCATTCTCCTGCCTCAGCCTCCCGAGTAGCTGGGACTACAGGCGCCCACCACCTCGCCCGGCTAGTTTTTTTTGTATTTTTTAGTAGAGACGGGGTTTCACCGTGTTAGCCAGGATGGTCTCGATCTCCTGACCTCGTGATCCGCCCATCGCCTCCCAAAGTGCTGGGATTACAGGCTTGAGCCACCGCGCCCGGCCTAGGTCTCCCTTCTTAACCCCCTTCACTCTGCCTAAAATTTTGAGATGGTTCTTTGAGACCTAAGTCCAGCCTTTCTCTTCAACTGCTAGCATTTGAATAAAATTGCTTTCCTTTTACCACACAGCACTTTGTTTTTTGGCTTTCAAGTGGCGAGCAGCCAGACCTGAGTTTGGTTACAAAAGGACTTAAACTGGCAATTTTTAATAATGAAAATAGCCAAAAATGTTCAAAAATGTTTACTCTCTCAAACACACATTTGAGCAAATATAAAGTATTTTCAAAACATTTCTCATCAGTGAGTTTGGATGAGATTTTAAATATTTGACAAATATTTGATGAGCCTATAGAAAATAGGCATACAAAGAAGCACTGATGTGATTTCAAATAAAGTCTCAGGAATAAAACAGTTTGGCAATTTTATTTAAAATTTTTTTTTCTGCCAAGCACAGTGGCTCACGACTGCAATCTCAGAACTTTGGGAGGCCAAGGCAGTTGGATCATCTGAGGCCAGGAGTTTGAAAACAGCCTGGCCAACATGGTGAAACCCCATCTCTACTAAAAATACAAAAATTAGCCAGGCCTGGTGACACACGCCTATAATCCCAGCTACTCATGAGGCTGAGAAGAGAGAATCACTTGAACCTGAGAGGCTGAAGTTGTAGTGAGCTGATATCGCACCACTACACTCCAGTCTGGGTGATAGAGCAAGACTCCATCTTAATAAAAAATAAATAAAATAATTTTTTTTTATTTTACTATCATTCCCAATGTTTATCAAAAAGTTGAAAATGCATGTTCTTTGAACCAGCAATTTCACTCCTATAAATTTTTTCTAACAAAAAAATTGGTTGGGCATGGTGGCTCATGCCTATAATCCCTAGCACTTTGGGAGGCTGAGGCAGGAAGACCACTTGAGCCACAAGTTTAAGACCAGCCTGGGCAACATAGCCAGACCTGTCTCTACAAAAAATAAAAATATTAGCTGGGCGTGGTGGCATACACCTGTAGTTCCAGCTAACTGGGAGGCTGAGATGGGAGGATCACTTGAGCCAGGGACTTCAAGGCCTCCGTAAGCCATGCCTGCACCACTGCACTTCAGCCCGAGCAACAGAGCATGACTCTGTCTCCAAAAAAAAAAAAAAAGAGCCGGGTATGATGGTTCACACCTATCATCCCAGGACTTTGGGAGGCTGAGGCGGGCAGATCACCCGAGGTTGGGAATTTGAGAACAGCCTGACCAACATGGAGAAACCCCCATCTCTACTAAAAATACAAAAGTAGCCAGGCGTGGTGGCACATGCCTATAATCACAGCTACTCTGGAGGCTGAGGCAGGAGAATCACTTGAACCCAGGGGGTGAAGATTGGAGTAAGCCAAGATCACGTCACTGCACTCCAGCCTGGGCAACAAGAGCAAAACTTCGTCTCAAAAAAGAAAAGAAGTAGAAGAAGAAAAAGAAAGCAAACAAGATGTAAAGATTTATAAGGAACATTATCAGAGTGCTAATTATAATTTTAGATCATTTTTAAAGCCCAATTGTCCATCAATAGGAAATCAGTAGAACTATTGTTCATTCTAAAACTAAATACTTGACCAGCCATTTTTAAAGTGAGGATACATATCTGTACTATTGATATGAACAGAGCTCTATGTTGTATTGCTAGGTTAAAATGCAGGATACAATATATCACTCTACTATATAATATACAAATAAGCATTTTTTATATATGTACATATATGTCCTATAGCTAGAAAAATATGACAATCTAGATTAAACCTATAAAATATTCTAGCAAAAAAAATTAAACCTGAACCCAATCAAACCACTAGATCTAACTTCGTTTTGCCAGAAATTTAAGGACAAGAGGAGCATGATAAATGATACCATCTAAATTCAGAGTGTAGAAAATTCAACAACTAAATAGAATCGTTACAAAAGGGAGGAAACATCTGTTTTTTTATTAAAAAGAAATGTGTGAGATTCTATGTGCAGACCTGTTTGGATTGTGATTCAAACATTGGAACACAGGTCTGGTGCAGTGGCTCACGCCTGTAATCCCAGCACTTTGGGAGGCAGAGGCTGGTGAATCACCTGAGGTCAGGAGTTTGAGACCAGCCTTACCAACATGGTGAAACCCCATCTCTAATAAAAATACAAAATTAGCTGGGTGTGGTGGTGCATGCCTGTAGTCCTAGCTACTTGGAAGGCTGAGTCAGGCAAATTGCTTGAACCCAGAAGGCAGAGGTTGCAGTGAGTTGAGATCATGCCATTGCACTCCAGCCTGGGCAACAAGAGTGAAACTCCATCTCAAAACCAAACAACCAAACAAACAACAACAACAACAACAACAAAAAACATTGGAACATAAGCTGGGTATTAGAGGATGTTAAGAAATTAATACTTTTTTTTTGGTCAGGTGTGATAAAATATATATATTTTTAATGTCCTTATCCACTGGGGATACATACAGAAGTATTTATAGGGGAAATGCTGCAATTTAATATAAAATAATAAGCAAATAAAGTAGAGCAGTGTATTAGTCCATTTTCATGCTGCTGATAAAGACATACCTGAGACTGGGCAATTTACAAATGAGAAAGGTTTATTGGATTTACAGTTCTGTGTGGCTGAAGAGGCCTCACAATCATGACAGAAGGTGAAAGGCACGTCTCACATGGCAGCAGACAAGAGGAGAGAGCTTGTGCAGGGAAGCTCCTGTTTTTTAAAACCATCAAATCTGGTGAGACTTATTCACTATCAGGAGAACAGCACAGGAAAGACCCGCCCCCAAAATTCAATTGCATTCCACCAGGTTCCTCCCATGACACGTGGGAATTGCAGGAATTACAATACAAGATATTTGGGTGGGGACACAGTCAAACCATATCAAGGAGTATCCATCAAAAAAAGATTTCTAAAAATTGATAATTTTTGCAAATAGATGATGGCTGCATAGTTCTGTGCTATGTTATTCCCTGCACTTCCAAATATACTTAAGATTTCTATAATAAGAAGTTTTATTAAATCTATAAATAATTGGAAAAAATTCAGCAGCATATTTACAAGTTATCTCTATGTGGTGAGATTGGGAATGATCTACTTCTTTAATTTTTGTGTGCCTGAATCAGTCAGATGATTTTTTTTTTTTTTTTTTTTTTTTGAGATAGAGTCTTGCTCTGTTGCCCAGGCCAGAGTACAGTGGCGTGATCTCAGCTCACTGCAATCTCTGCCTCCTGGGTTCAAGCAATTCTCCAGCCTCCGCCTCCTGAGCAGCTGGGATTACAGGCATGTACCACCACGCGTGGCTAATATTTGTATTTTTAATAGAGACGATGTTTCGTCATGTTGGCCAGGCTGGTCTCAAACTCTTGACTTCAGGTGAATCACCAGCCTCAGCCTCCTAAAGTGCTGGGATTACAGGTGTGAGCCACTGTACCCGGCCCGTCAGATGATTCTTTAATTAAAATATTTGCAGAAAAAATATAAAGTTGAATTTTCTCTTAAATCTAAAATTTTCTGACCCAATCTTTTATCAGTCCACTATGCTAGCTCACTCACTCCCACACCAACTATATTTTTACCTCACTAATCTCCTCCATTCTTCAAACACTACTTTCTCCTCATACATCTCAGCTGTTGTCACTTTCCTCTCAATCCAGATAATATTGAGTGCATCAATCACTCATGTAGGATATCAACAACTCCTTTGCAACACTGTTCTTCCGTCCCATCCACCTGGCAAAACCCCAACCACTGGATCAACCAGACTAGCCGCCTTCTCAATACCAAAACTGCTGAATGTTCACTTTCTGGATTTATGGTCTCTAACCTCAAGCGGGCTCAGAAAATACACTAGGAAGTTCTCTACTCAGATCTTCTTCCCATTTTTCACAGTGACTTCTACATACAGGCTCATCTGCAGAGAGCAAACCAATAGAGAAAATTGCTCCAGTTACTGCCCCTCACCTGTAATCCTAATCTGCAAATTTTAGTTCATTTTGTGCCGCTACAACAAAATACCTGAGACTGGGTAATTTATAAAGAATAGAAAGTTATTGTCTCACAGTTCTGGAGGCAGGGACGTTGAAGGTCAAGGCACCAGCAAGTTTACTGTCTGGTGAGAGCTGCTCTCTGCTTCCAACATGGTGCCATGTTGTTCCATCCAGAGCAGGGAAGAAGTGCCGTGTCCCCTCACAAGGCAGAACGCAGAAGAGTTAACGAGCAGAAAGTTGCCTGAACCTGCTCTTTTTTTTTGTTGTTTTGTTTTTTTGTTTTTTTGTTTTTTTTTTTTTTGAGACGGAGTCTTGCTCTGCCGCCCAGGCTGGAGTACAGTGGCCGGATCTCAGCTCACTGCAAGCTCCGCCTCCCGGGTTCACGCCATTCTCCTGCCTCAGCCTCCCGAGTAGCTGGGACTACAGGCGCCCACCACCTCGCCCGGCTAGTTTTTTGTATTTTTAGTAGAGACGGGGTTTCACTGTGTTAGCCAGGATGGTCTCCATCTCCTGACCTCGTGATCCGCCCATCTCGGCCTCCCAAAGTGCTGGGATTACAGGCTTGAGCCACCGCGCCCGGCCTAAGCTGCTCTTATAAGGGTCTTAATTCCATTCGTGAGGGAGGAATGGCTTTATGGCCTAATCACCTCTTAAAAGCCCCATCTCTGGCCGAATGCAATGACTCACACCTGTAATCCCAGCACTTTGAGAGGCCACAGCAGGTGGATCACCTGAGGTCAGTAGTTCAAGACGAGTCTGGTCAACATGAATAAACCCTGTCTCTACTAGAAGTACAAAATTAGCTGGGCGTGGTGGCAGGTGCCTGTAATCCCAGCTATTCGGGAGACTGAGGCAGGAGAATTGCTTGAACCTGGGAGATGGAGATTGCAGTGAGCCGATCGTCCCACCGCACTCCAGCCTGGACATCAGAGGAAGACTCCATCTCAAAAATAAATAAATAAATAAATAAATAGATAGATAAATATTATATAGGCAAGGAACTCATTAATTATTTGATCTGTATTTTTATAATTGGCACATATATATGACCATACTGTCCACGACTCTTGTCTGCACATTATAGAAAACCAGTAGTGACTCAGACAAATGAAGTTTTTTTTTTTTTTTCATATAAGGAGTCTGTAGATAGGGAATACTGGCATCAAGGTCCAGGCCAATGTTCTGAGATGCTCTTTGCATATACTTCATGACTAAAAATAGCTGCCAGAGCTCTGGACATTAAGTCTGCTTTCAAGAGAGGAAAAAGAAAAAACAGAAGAGGTGGTGTTGGCCACATCTGTCTCTTTCATGAGGAAATAAAAGTCTTTCCCACTGTGCACCAACAGTCTTCTGTTTATGCACCAGCAGCCAGAATTGCCTACAAAGAAGATTAAGAAGGTCAGTATTTGGGAGGCTGAGGTGGTGGTTCGTTTGAGGTCAAAAGTTTGAGACCAGTGTGGCCAACATGATGAAACCCCATCTCTACTAAAAATACAAAAATTAGCCAGGAGTGGTGGCGCATGCCTATAATCCCAGCTACTCTGGAGGCTGAGGCAGGAGAATCACTGGAACCCAGGAGGCAGAGGTTTCAGTGAGCCGAGATGTCGCTACTACACTCCAGACTGGGAGACAGAGCAAGACTCCATCTCAAAAAAGAAAGGGTCAGTATTTTAGGCTTTCCCAGCCTCTGTGGTAGAGACCATCATCAACTGTGTCTACCACAAAATTGCAGGTGTAATCAACCATTGTGTTCCTTGGAGAATTAAGGTCTTTCTGGGACACACATATAGGAGGAACCAATCTGGCATCATTTTCTTTTGTAATCTTATGCTTAAACTCTACTAGTGCTTAAAGCATCTGTTCGCTTTTTATTTTATTTGTATACTTTTTTTGCCTTGTATTTTGTTTTTTGTTTTTGAAACAAAGCCTCATTCGGTTGCCCAAGCTGGAGTACCGTGGCAAGATCTCAGTTCACTGCAGCCTTGACCTCCTGGGCTCAGGAGATCCTCCCACTTAAGCCCCCCACAAGTAGCTAGGACTATAGGCATGTACCACCATACCCAGCTAATTTTTGTTTATTTTTTGTAGCGATGAGATCTCAGTATGTTGACCAGCAAGCTGGTCTTGAACTCCTGAGCTTAAGCAATATTCCCGCCTCAGCCTCCCAGAGTGGTTGGATTACAGTTATGAGCCACTTCACCCGGCCTGCTTTTTTTTTTGTTTTGTTTTTTGAGAGATGGGGGTCTCACTATGTTGCCCAAGGTGGTCTCAAACTCCTGACCTTAAGCGATCCTCCTGCCTTGGCCTCCCAAACTGCTGGAATTACAGGTGCTAGCCACCTTGCCTGGCCTGATTTCTTTAGAGATGTAGTTCATTTTAAGTTTTACTAGAAGGAGGTCAGACGCAGTGACTCATACCTGTAATCCCAGCACTTTGGGAGGCAAAGGCAGGTGGACCACTTCAAGTCAGCCTGGCCAACATGGTGAAACCCGTCTCTACTAAAATTATGAAAATTAGCCAGGCATGGTGGAAGGTGCCTCTAATCCCAGCTACTCGGGAGGCTGAGGCAGGAGAATCCATTAAACCTGGGAGGTGGAGGTTGCAGTGAGCCAAGATTGTGCCACTGCACTTCAGCCTGGGTGACAGAGTGAGGCTCCTTCTCAAAAAATAATAATACTAAAATAAATTTTACTAGAAGGAAGCTAATACACTTATAGGCAAGTTTAATCTGTTGGACAAAGATTCTGGGTTCAGTGCCACATATTTGTGTCACATCATGGAACTGCTCCTCTTTGGAACCCTGTGGCAAAATTAAATTATGTTTTGTAATTTATATTTTCTTAAATAAAAATTATAAAAACAAGAAGACTAAACTATAAAGATAGAAGGTTAGGATAGTGTAATAACAAGATACAGGCCGGGCACGGTGGCTCACACCTGTAATCCCAGCACTTTGGGAGGCCGAGGCGGGCGGATCATGAGGTCAAGAGATCCAGACCATCCTGGCTAACACGGTGAAACCCCGTCGCTACTAAAAAATACAAAAAATTAGCCGGGTGTGGTGGCGGGCACCTGTAGTCCCAGCTTCTCCAGAGACTGAGACAGGAGAATGGCGTAAACCCGGGAGGCGGAGCTTGCAGTGAGTGGAGATGGTGCCACTGCACTTCAGCCTGGGCGACAGAGTGAGGCTCCGTCTCAAAAAAAAAAAAAAAAAAAAAAAAGATACAGCTTCCCATAATTAATTCAGATAGTAAAATTTGTTAATAATTTTAAAGAAGAACTATAGAGATGGGAATCAGTGATCAAAGTGGTCATGTATTTAAGACCAATATTCATTTATTATATTTTTAATAATAATGAATACCATAGTCTATTTTTAGTAATAACATAACAAAAACACTGTCACCATAAGATATTCTTTATCTCTTCCCACCTTTCACGAACTAATTATGCAAACAAGCGCTGAGAGCTCAATGTCCACCACTTCCATTTTCTTTAACTGTCTTGTTTTTGTCTACAGTGTGACTTTATTTGGCATTTAGATTCTCACATGACATTGCATAACAAAATCAATTCCAGGTAAAATAAAAATTAATGTATAGAATGTGTTATAAAGAATAATAATTTAGGCCAGGTGTGGTGGCTTACACCTGTAATCCCAACATTCTGGGAGGCCAAGGAGGGCAGATCGCTTGAGCTCAGGAGTTTGAGACCAGCCTGAGCAACATGGCGAAACCCCATCTCTACCAAAAATAACAAAAATTTAGCTGGGCATGGTGGTGTGTGCCTGTAATCGCAGCTACTTGGGAGGCTGAGATGGGAGGATTGCTTGAGCCTGGGAGGCAGAGGTTGCAGGGAGCCAAGATAACACCACTGCCCTCCAGCCTGGGTGAGAGAGTGAGACCCTGTCTCAAAAAAAAAAAAAAAAAAAAGAAAGAAAGAAAAAAATAATAATTTGAAAGCCTTGGTTCTGAGGCATGAATAAACAGATCAGTGGAACAAAATATAAACTATAGAAAGAGCTCCAAATGTACGTAGAAAGTTAGTAGAGGATAAAGGCAACATATCCTCTATGTAGGGAAAAAGCAGATTTGTGATCAATGGTGGTGGGATGCTGGGAAGCCATCTGGAAAGCAATGAACTTGGCTCCCTTCCTCATTCCTTTTGCCAAAATAAATTTCACATGACTCAAAATTTTAAATGTAAAACTGAAATCTTAAAAGTAGTAGACAAAAACATAAATTAATTATGGTATGTGTCTAAATAAGATACAAATCCCGGGAGCTATAAAGGAAGATTCGTAAATGGACTACATAAATATTTAAATTTTTCTGTATGGCCAAAAGTACCACAAACAAACTTAAATAACAAAATAGGGTAAAAAATAAAATATATAGGCAGAGTACTAATTTTCTTGAAATATGGACATTCTTAATAAATAATTGCTTTGACTCAGCAATTCCAGTTTTGAAAATTTAACCATTGATATTTCTGCCTACGTACACAGACATATTTACAAAACTGTTCATTGCAGCATTATATGAAGCATAGTAGACTAGAAGCATCACTCTTTATCATCCTGAGTTATTCAGTAGAAAATCATGCAGCTATTTTTTTTAATGGGCTACATATACACATACTAATCTAGAAAGATACCACAGGTATACCAGTAAGTAAAAGAGAAAAAGAGCAGAAGAGAGTTTGAAACAGGTTATCATTGCTTAAAGGCTGTACATGTGGGTATGAATTGATGAAAGAACAGACCCATTAATATGTCTGGAGATCTGGGCTGGAAGGAAGTACCATTTGACTTTTTTTCATAAGCATGTAACATATGTGCATGTATTTCTGTTCAAACAAAAAATAATGTATATACAAAAATAACTTAATACTTACCAAATTTCTAAAGGGGAAGAATTATAAGAGTAAAGGCAACAGAAACAATCAGGAGGGAAAAGATTTTATCAATTTGACAACATAAAATTAAAACACCTAGGCCAGGTGTGGTGGCTCACACCTGTAATCCCAACACTTTGGGAGGCCAAGGCAGGAGGATCGCTTGAACCTAGGAGTGAATTCAAGACCAGCCTGGGCAACATAGGGAGAGTACATCTCTACAAAAAAAATTTTTTTAATTAACTGGGCATGGTGGTGTGCAATGATAGTTTCAGCTACTCAGGAGGCTAAGATGGAAGGATCACTTGAACCCAGGAGACCGATGTTACAGCAAACTCTAATCATACCACTGTACTCCAGCTTAGGCAACAGAGACCCTGTCACAAAAAATAAATTAATTAATTTAATTTAATTTAATTAATATGTTGCCAGGCATGGTGGTTCACGTCTGTAATCCCAGCACTTTGTGAGGCCGTGGAGGTACACTGCTTGATCTCAGGAGTTGGAGATCAGCCTGGGCAACATGGCAAAACCCTGTTTCTACAAAAAATATAAAAATTAGCTGGGCATGATGGCACTCACCTGTAGTCCCAGATACTCAGGACGCTGAGGCTGGAGGATGGCTTGAGTCTGGGAGCCTAGGAGGTGGAGGTTGCAGGGAGCCAAGATTGTGCCACCGCACTCCAACTTGGGTGACAGAGCCAGATCTTGTCTCAAAAACAAACAAAAAAAAAAACCCCAAAAATTAAAACGTCTAAGCTAGCACAGTGACACAGGCCTATAGGCTCAGCTACTTGGGAAGTTAAGGCAGGAGGATCACTTGAGCTCAGGAGTTCAAAGCTGTAGTGTGTGATAAATGCACCTATGAATAGCCACTGTACTCCAGCACGGGCAACAAGGCAGGAAAGACTCTGTCTCCGTTTGAAAAGCGGGGAAAAGAATCATCTAAGATAAAATTAACACAATAAAATACTACTTTTTTTTCTCTCAAATAAGCAAAGGTTTCCTAACACTATCACATTTAATGCTAGCATAGATAAAGGGATACCGTCACCCTCATGCATGCTGGTGAAAATTTCACATTTAAGAAAGCAATTTGGTGCCAGGTGCAGTGGCTCCCGCCTGTAATCCCAGCACTTTGGGAGGCCAAGGTGGGTGGATCACCTGAGGTCAGGAGTTCAAGACCAGCCTGGCCAACACGGTGAAACCCCGTCTCTACTAAAAATACAAAAAAATTAGCTGGGCATGGTGGCACCTGCCTGTAATCCCAGCTACTTGGGAGGCTGAGGCAGGAGAATCGCTTGAACCTGGGAGGTGGATGTTGCAGTGAGCAGAGATCACACCATTGCACTGCAGCCTGGGTGACAGAGGGAGATTCTGTCTCACAAAGAAAAACAACAAAAGAAGCAATCTGGCGAATTGATTTCCTTTAAAACGAATTAGAAAAGCCTGCTGATCAAGGAAAGGCAAGTTTATTAGAGGTACTGCAGTAAGGAAGAACATGATCTTGCCAGAATCCAGTAGTTTCTCAGAATGGGAAATCAGTACAGAATATTTTTAGGGTTTCATTCCCTGGGTTGGGTGATGTTTAAAGAAGGCCTTACAAAATGGGGGACTGTTGGGGATTGAGTATAGTTTATGGCATAACTTTGAATTGGTGGGTACAGTGTGGAAACTGAGTCTTGATTTGTAGGTATGAGTCTTAATAAGTAAACTAATTTGTTGATTCCTAGGATAGTTCCTGCAGCGAGCAGCTGACTTGCTTTTACTTGCTCTCAGTTGTTTTTGTTTTTTGTTTTGTTTTGTTTGACACAGGGTCTTGCTCTGCCGCCGAGGCTGATGTGCAGTGGTGGGATCAGGGCTCACTACAGCCTCAACTGCCTAAGCTCAAGCAATTCCCCGACCTCAACCTCCTAAGTATCTGGCACCACAGATGTGCACCACCATGCCCCGCTTTTTTTTTTTTTTCTTTAAGAAATGAGGTCTCGGCTGGCCGCGGTGGCTCTGGCCTGTAATCTCAGCACTTTGGGAGGTCAAGGTGGGTGTCTACCCTGAGGTCAAGAGTTTGAAACCAGCCTGGCCAACATGGTGAAACGCCGTCTCTACTAAAAATACAAAATTAGCCAGGCATGGTGGTGCATGCCTGTAATCCCAGCTACTCAGAAGGCTGCAGCAGGAGAATCACTTGAACCCAGGAGGCAAAGGCTGCAGTGAGCCGAGATGGCACCATTGCACTCCAGTCTGGGCAACAAGAGCAAAACTCCATCTCCAAAAAAAAAAGAAAAAGAAAGAAAAAAGGAAAAAGAAAAAGAAATGAGGTCTCACTATGTTGCTGAGGCTGGTCTCAAACTCCTGGGCTCAAGTGATCCTCCTGGGATTACAGGTATGAGCCATAGCCCCTGGCCTACTGTTCTCACTTTATTATTTATTTATGTATTTATTCATTCATTTTGAGACAGAGTTTTGCTCTGTCGCCCAGCCTGGAGTGCAGTGGCATGATCTCGGCTCTCTGTAACCTCTATCTCCCAGGTTCAAGTGATTCTCCTGCCTCAACCTCCAAAGTAGCTGGGATTATAGGCACCTGCTACCACACCTGGCTAATTTTGTGTTTTCAGTTTCACCATGTTGGCCAGACTGGTCTCAAACTCCTGACCTCAAGTGACCTGCTCGCCTCAGCCTCCCAAAGTGCTGGGATTACAGGCGTGAGCCACCATGCTTGGCCTCAATATTGGTCTCAATATTGTTTAGCAGAGAGAAAGGTGTATGCTTCACCCTAGAATTATTTAGTTCTGGGACAGGAAGCATGTTTGGTCCCAGAATTGTTTAACTTGGGGAAAAGAAAATATGCCTGCTCCCAGTACTGTTTAATAAAGAAACGGGGAAAAACTTGGATTGCGATTCTAACATCAAAAGCCTCAAACGTTCCTTTAAAAAAAAAAAAAAAAGAGTATGGTTTTGTCATTTATTTCTACGGAGGAAAAAAAAGAAAAAGTAATTATAAAAATAAAATAACAAAACAGCTTTAAATATCCCTCCTATTACAGAGTCCTAGGATAAAGTTTACATACTCTCAGCTCAGGTTTTATCTAAATCACTTAATTGTGGTAATATGAGATAATGTACCTTCTTTTGGGATTTCATACTGTCAGGCCTCTGAGCCCAAGCTAAGCCATCCTATCCCCTGTGACCTGCACGTATATATCCAGACGGCCTGAAGCAACTGAAGATCCACAAAAGAAGTGAAAATAGCCTTAACTGATGACATTCCACCATTGTGATTTGTTTCTGCCCCACCCTAACCGATCAATGTACTTTGTAATCACCCCCACCCTTAAGAAGGTTCTTTGTAATTTCCCCCACCCTTAAGAAGTTTCTTTGTAATCTCCCCACCCTTGAGAAGGTTCTTTGTAATCTCCCCACCCTTAAGAAGGTACTTTGTAATTCTCCCCACCCTTGAAAATGTACTTGGTGAGATCCACCCCCTGCCCGCAAAACATTGCTCTAACTCACTGCCTATCCCAAAACCTGTAAGAACTAATGATAATCCCACCACCCTTTGCTGACTCTCTTTTCGGACTCAGCCCACCTGCACCCAGGTGATTAAAAAGCTTTATTGGTCACACAAAGCCTGTTTGGTGGTCTCTTCACATGGATGTGGGTGACACATGCCAATGATGTAATCCATGAGTTAAATTTTTCAAATGAATAAAGAAATATTCTCCATATTCAAAATATTTATTACAATATTGCACTGTATACTTTCTAGTATTTTTGGCCAGCCAGAGGGATGATATTCAACATATTTCAATAAGCAGCAGTGCATAGGCATTGAACAAGCAGAATGTGACTCGGCTGTAACAAAACCAGTTTTAATATACTAACACACACCAGAAAAATTACCAACCTAGCTATTGCACAAGCAGACATCAAATCCACAAATCGATGAGAAAGACCTCACCACCCACTACAGAATGGCAGTGAGATTAACACAACAAAAATTTATTCCTCATTAATGCTACACTTTTTTTCCCCCAATTTTATTTATTTTATTTTTTTTGAGACAGTCTCATTCTGTCACCCAGGCTGGAGTGCAGTGGCAGGATCTCGGTTCACTGCAACCTCCGCCTTCCGGGGTTCAAGCGATTCTCCTGCCTCAGACTCCCAAGTAGCTGGGACTACAGACGTGTACCACCACACCTGGCTAATTTTTGTATTTTCAGCAGAGATGGGGTTTCACCATGTTGGCCAAGCTGGTCTCGAACTCCTGACCTCAGGGGATCTGACTGCCTCAACCTCCCAAAGTGCTGGGATTATAGGTGTGAGCCACTACACTCAGCCACTAATGCTACACTTCTAGTGAGAGTTTATGGGGCTCTGCTGTGTCGCTCAGAACCCACAATGATAGAGCAGTCATTACCTGGAATAATGCCAATCACTGTGCAAAAATGAAACAAAGCCCTTGAGGTTCTCACATTAGCAATTACAGGTCACTTCTGCTCACAACTCATTTGTCAGAACTAGTAGCTAGACCCCACACAAACACAAGGGGCCAGCAAGCACAATTTTATACGCCTGAAAGGGGTCAACAAAACATATCCTGAATGGCAGTAGTGACTACCACAGAATACCTATCGTTGTCTGATGGGTTCTTCCTGCCTGCTGCACAGACAAAACCAATTCACTGATACAACTACGGTATTGCAGTAAAGAAAGAATGTAATTAATGCAAGGCCAGCCAAACAGTAGGGTGGGGATTTTATTATTATTACTCAAATCAGCCTCCTGGAGAACTCAGAGGCTAGGGATTTTACGGATAATTTGGCAGGCGGAGAGCTAGGGAATGGGTGCTGCTGATAGGTTGGAGATGAAATTATACAGGTGTGAGGCCAGGCGCAGTGGCTCACGCTTGTAATCTCAGCACTTTGAGAGGCCAAGGCAGGCTGATCATGAGGTCAGGAGTTCAAGACCAGCCTGGGCAACATGCTGAAACCCCATCTCTACTAAAAATACAAAAATTAGCTGGGCGTGGCAATGGGTGCCTGTAATCCCAGCTACTTGGGAGGCTGAGGCAGAAGAATCGCTTGAGCCCAGGAGGTGGAGGTTGCAGTGAGCCAAGATCGAGCCACTGCACTCCAGCCTGGGCAACAGAGCTAGACTCCATCTCGAAAAAAAAAAAAAAGAAATTATACAGGTGTGGAAGAAGTTCTTGTGAGCTGAGTCCATCAGGAGTCATGGGTCTAGGTGGGGCCAGTCAGTGGCCAGAATGCAAAAGTCCGAAAAACATTTCAAAAGACCAATCTTAGGTTCTCCAATCCTGATGTTACCTACAGGAGCAATTGGGCAAGTCACAAATCTTGTGACCTCCAGCCCCACGACTCCTGAGCTAGTAAAAGATTATGGAAACTATGCTTATCTTATCAGAATTCAGGCCCCTCTCATAATCCTAATCTTGTGGGCTTTCATTAGTTTCACAAAGGCAGTTTGATTTTGGGAAGAGCTGTTAAAGCAAAGGTGTTTGCTTTAAGGTTAAACTATAAACTAAATTCCTCCCAAATTAGCTTGGCCTATACCCAAAAATGGTCAAAACAGCTTGGAGGTCAGAAGCAAAATGGAGTCAACTGGGTCAGATGTCTTGCTGTCATAATTTTGCAAGGCAGTTTCAGCATCACTGCCAATCATTTAGGCTAGAAAAGGGAATTAGAGAATTCATTGTCTTAAATGTGTAGTTTTATTTATCTGCTTCTCCTCATATGGGGCTGGGGGTCCAGGGAGGAAAGGTAGTAATGATTGACTTTGCTATTAGAATTTTTGAATAAAAAGAACAGACTTCAATCTCAAGGAGAGTTGAGGAACAAGTGCAGTCAACTTGGGATAATGGCTTAATATTCAGTTTAAAACTATTGAGAAATCTTTGTGACACTTTATACTTCCATGAATTCTAAATGTCTTTTGCACTATTTTCTCAAATGAACCAATTAATGTAGTGCTTGGCAAGGGAGTAGAATCAATCTGGGCCAGGCACGGTGGCTCATGCCTGCAATCCCAGCACTTTGGGAGGCTGAGGCAGGCGGATCCCCTGAGGTCAGGAGTTTGAGACTAGCCTGACCAACACGGAGAAACCCCGTCTCTACTAAAAATACAAAAAATCAGCTGGGTGTCGTGGTGCATGCCTGTAATCCCAGCTATTCGGAAAGCTGAGGCAGGAAAATTGCTCAGAGACAGAAAAATCGCTCAAACCCAGGAGGCGGAGGTTGTGGTGAGCTGAGATCGTGCCATTGCACTCCAGCCTGGGCAACAAGAGTGAAACCCCGTCTCAAAAAAAAAAAAAAAGTATCAATCTGTTCCTTGGTCAAGAATTCCTTCTCAACAGAGAGTGCAAGGAAGGCATATCAGGCACAGAAAAGCGTTATTTAATATCAGTGAGTTAGTCCGGGCATGGTGGCTCATTTCCCCGTAACCCCAGCACTTTGGGAGGCCAAGGTGGTGGATCACTTGAAGTCAGGAGTTCAAGATCAGCCTGACCAACATGGTGAAACCTTGTCTGCACTAAAAATACAAAAATTAGCTGGGCATAGTGGTAGGCACCTGTAGTCCTAGCTACTCGGGAGGCCGAGGCAGGAGAATCACTTGAACCCAGGAGCTGGAGGTTGCTGAGCTGAGATTGCGCCACTGCACTCCAGCCTGGGCGACAGAGCAAGACTCTGTCTCAAAAAGTAATAATAATAAATAAAAAATAAATCCATGAGTCAATGGATGGAATAGAACTAATACTCATACTGTGCTGGTTAGAATAGAAGACCCTGTAGGAAATAAAGGCAAGAGAAAGTTAGACTGATTGAGATCAGCCACCAAGGAGCATCACCAGTGCCTTCCTTTCTTGTGTATAACATTTTATTATAGGTCCCTTTCACCTCCTCCTGGGATTATCACAAAATATTTCTAGACATTGCATTTGCCTCCAATCTGCTTCTTTAAATGTTTTCTAATTATTAGGGCTATGTGTTCCTCAAATGTCACTTTCATTATATGAATCTGCAATTGTAATCTATGTTCATGCCTTCAGTCCCTTGAAGGCACTATCTGTTTAGCATCATATTATCATTTACTTGGAGTTTTACAAGTTAGTTAAGGCTACTATGAGGGATAATATTCACAAGTATTTTCTGAAAGTAGAAGTAGGCTGGATACAGTGGGTCATGTCTTTAACCCCAGCATTTTGAGAGGAAAAGGCGGAAGGATCAATTGAGGCCGTGAGTTCAAGACCAGCCTGGGTAGCATAGCGCCAGGCACAGTGGCTCACGCCCGTATTCCCAGCACTTTGGGAGGCTGAAGCAGGTGGATCACTTGAGGTCAAGAGCTCGAGATCAGCCTGGCCAACATGGTGAAACACCATCTCTACTAAAAACACAAAAATTACCTAGGTGTGATGGTGCATGCCTGTAATCTCAGCTACTGGGGAGGCTGAGGCACAAGAATAGCGTGAACTTGGGAGGTGGCGGTTGCGTGAGCCGAGATCACACCACCACACTCCAGCCTAGGCAACAAGGCAAGACTATGTTTCAAAAAAAAAAAGACCAGCCTGGGCAGCAGAGCAGGACTCTCTTTCTAAAAAATAAAATAAAATAAAATGAAAATGAAAATGAAACTTTTTTTGTTGTTGTTTTGAGACAGTCTCACTCTGTTTCCCAGGTTGGAGTGCAGTCGCGCGATCTCAGCTCACTGCAACCTCTGCCTCCTGGGTTCCAGCGATTCTCCTGCCTCAGCCTCCTGAGTAGCTGGGATTATAGGCATGCACAACCATGCCTGGCTAATGTTTTGTATTTTTAATAGAGATGGAGTTTCACCATGTTGGCCAGGCTGGTCTCGAACTCCGACCTCAGGTGACCCACCTGCCTCGGCCTCCCAAAGTGCTGGATTACAGGTGTGAGCCACTGCAGCCAGCTACTCCCTGAAAAATTTTTTCAATTAGCCAGGCTGAGCACCATGGCTCACTCCCAGCACTTTGGGAGGCCAAGACAGGAGTATTGCTTGAGCCCAGGAGTTCCAGACCAGCCCAGGGAACATAGTGAGACCCCGTTTCTACAAATTTTTTTTTAAAAAACTTAGCCAGGCATGGTAGCACACTCCTGTAGTCCTAGCTATGCAGTGGGCAGAGGTGGGACGATTGCTTGAGTCCAGGAGGTTGAGGTGACAGTGAGTATGATTGCACCACCACAATCCAGCCTGGGCAGCAAAGTGAGAAGCTGTCGTTAAAAAAAACAACAAAAAAGTGTAAATAGATAGTGTTCTAAATCACTGTAGAATGACTATAGTTAACAATAATGTATCATATAGTTTCAAATAGCTATAAGGAGGCTATTGAATGTTCATAACACATAAATGATATATAGTTAACAATATGTGGCCAGGCACGGTGGCTCCCGTCTATAATCCCAGCACTTTGGGAGGCCAAGGAAGGTGGATCACAAGGTCAAGCGATCGAGACAATCCTGGCCAATATGGTGAAATCCCATCTCTACTAAAAATACACAGAGTAGCTGGGTGTGGTAGCCTGCACTGTCTCAAAAACAACAACAAAACAATATGTATCATTTCTGTGTTGGGAATATTCAATAGCCTCCTTATAGCTATTTGTTAACAATATGTATCATTTCTGTGTTGGAAACATCCATATAGTTAACAATAGGTATCAATATGTATAGTTAATAACTATTGATACATTTGTATCATATCATTTCAAATAGCTATAAGGAGGCTATTGAATGTTCTCAACACAGAAATGATACATGTTTGAGATGATGAATATGCTAATTACCCTGATCTGGTCACTATATATTATATGTATCAAAACATCACTAGGTAGCCCATGAATACATAAAATTATTGCCAATTGTTTTAAATGGTGGGGGTGGTGGGAATAATGACTATCATCAAAAAAACAAAAGATAACAAGTGTTGAAGAGGATGTGGAGAAAAAGGAACCCTTACACACTGTTGGTGGGAATGTAAATTAGTACAGCCATTATGGAAATCAGTATGGAGGCTCTTACAAAAATTAGAAATAAAACTACCATATGATCTACCAATCCCACTATTGGGTATATATCCAAAGGAAATGAAATCAGTATGTCGAAGAGGTATCTGACTCTCATGTTGGTTGCAGCACAATTCACAATAGCCAAGATAAGGAATCAACCTAAGTTTCCATCAACAGACAAATGAATAAAGAAAATGTGGTATCTATACACGATGGAGTGCAATTCAGCTATAAAAAGGAACGAAATCCTGTCATCTTAGATGACATGGATGAACCTGGAGAGCTTACGTTAAGTGAAATAAGCCAGGCACAGAAAGATAAATACCGTATGATCTCACTCATATGTGAAATCTAAAAATTTGTTCACATAGAAGTAGAGAATACACCAGTGTTTCCCAAAGACTGTGGAAGGGAGGGGCTGGGGAGAGTAAGAATGAGATGAAGCAAGGACTCCTCTTAGGGGTCTGTTGGACACCCCCCTAGCATGGAAATAAAGGAAAATCTTGAGTTCCTTCAAGGGAAACTTCAGGCACCCAGCTAGTCTTGAGAAGTAAATGAACTGGATAAGCGAGAAGGTAATAGTAGCTTAAAGCAATAGCCAAGAAAATTCAAGTCACAAAATGTTTGACTCCATATAAAATTTAAAGACAACATCTTAACATTTGTCATTGAGTTGTTTTTCAGAAACCCAGACCCCCACCAAATAAAAAAATGCTCTCTGCTGGCACATAGACCTCAGATAAGGGGGAATGGAGGACTGAACTCTGACAGCCATTCTTCGTTTGAACTTCTTTCTGAGAGACCTGGAGGAAGTCAAACGCACAGGCTACATCTGAGATTCTTTTCTGTGGACCCCAAGCCTTTAGATAAAGCTTCCCTTCCTTCCTTCCTTCCTTCCTTAACCAGTTGCAAATCGAACAATCTTTGAATCTACGTATGACCTATAAGCAGCCCCCCACCCCACCCCTGCCATATGGTTTAGGTCTGTGTCTCCAACCAAATCTCATGTCAAGTTGTAATCCCAGTGTTGGAGATGGGGCCTGGTGGGAGGTGATTGGATCATGGGGGCAGATTTCCCTTTTGGTGCTGTTCTTATGATAGTGAGTGAGTTATCATGAGGTCTGGTTGTTTCAAAGTGTGCAGCACCTCCTCCACCCACTTCCCCCAGCTCTGCCCATGTGAAGACGTGCTGCCTGCTTCCCCTTTGCCTTTGCCGTGATTGTAAGTTTCCTGAGGCCTCCCCAGTCATGCTTCCTGTACAGCCTGCTGACTGTGAGCCATTTAAACCTCTTTTCTTTATAAATTACCCAGTCCTGGGTACTTCTTTATAGCACTGCGACAACGGACTCATACACCTGCCTTTAAGATATCCCACCACTTTAGGCCAAACCAAAGTATAACCTCCATTCATTGATTTACAATTTTGCCTGTAATGTCTGCTTTCCTCAACTGTACCCCACCATTAAAAATCCTTGCATGTGCATACAGCACGGTGGCTCATCCCTGTAATCCCAGCATTTTGGGAGGCTGAGATGGGTGGATCACCTGAGGTTGGGAGATCAAGACCAGCCTGGCCAACATGGCGAAACCCTATCTCTACTAAAAATACAAAAATTAGCCAGGCATGGTGGCGCGTGCTTCTAATCCCAGCTACTTGGGAGGCTGAGGCAAGAGAATCGCTTGAACCTAGGAGGCGAAGGTTGCAGTGAGCCGAGATGGCACCATTGCACTCCAGCGTGGATGACAGAGCGAGACTCTATTTTGAACAAACAAACAAAACCCTTGTTTATAAGCGTTTGGAGAGGTCAGGCCTTAAGCCTGAGCTGCCTGATTCTCTTTGTTTGGTGCCCTGCAAATAAACACCCTCCTTTCTCCCACTGCAAAACCTCAGTGTGGATGCTTGGCCTTAGCACACCCAGCAAGCAGACCCCAGTTCAGTTCAGTAACAGGGAGAGAATGGTCAACAAGTACGAAGTTGTAATTAGGAAGAAAAGGTTGTGGTGTCCTGCACATACAGTGCCTATAGTTACCGATAATGTATTGCATATTTCAAAATAGCTGGAAAAGAAAATTTTGAATGTTCTCACTACAAAGAAATGATAATATCTAAGGGGAGAGGTATGCTTAATTACTTTGATGTGATCATCACACAATGTATGCATGTGTATATATAAAACATCACATTGTACTAAACAGATATGTACAGTTATTATATGTAAATTAAAAAGTTTTTAAATAAAAAATAATGGAAATATAAAAGTTATCCACAGTTATATTATTTCTTTCTTTTTTTTTTTTTTGAGACAGAGTCTTGTTCTGTCTCCCAGGCTGGAGTGCAGTGGCCCGATCTCGGCTCACTACAACCTCCACCTGCCAGGTTCAAGCGATTCTCCTGCCTCAGCCTCCCGAGTAGCTGGGACTACAGGCGTCCGCCACCACTCCCGGCTAATTTTTGTAATTTTTTTTAGTAGAGACGGGGTTTCACCATATTGACCAGGCTGGTCTCGAACTCCTGACCTTGTGATCCGCCCGCCTCGGCCTCCCAAAGTGCTGGGATTACAGGCTTGAGCCACCGTGCCTGGCCCACAGTTATATTATTTCTATAGAAACAATTCTTTTTCTTCTTCCTCCTTTTCTTTTCTTTTTTCTTTTTTTTTTTTTTTTTTTTGAGACAGGGTCTCATTCTATCGCCCAGAATGGAGTGCACTGCTACAATCATAGCTCACTGCCTGAACTTCCCAGGCTCAAATGATCCTCCCACCTCAGTCTCTCAAGTAGCTGGGGACCACAGGTGCCCACCACCACACCTGGCTGTTTTTGGGTTTTTTTTTTTTTTTTCCTAGTAAGGGTTTCAACTCCTGAGCTCAAGCAATCCACCCACCTCAGCCCCCTGAAGTGTTGGGATTACAGGTGTGAGCCACCATGCCCAGCCGTAACAATTCTTGAACAAGGCACTTAATCTCTCAAAACTTAAATTTTTAAAAAACAGTTAAATTTCTTATTTCTTTAGAGACATGGTCTTCGTATGTTGCCTAGGCTGCTCTGAAGCTGCAGTGATCCTCCCACCTCAGCCTGCCAAAATGCTGGGATTACAGGCATGGAGCACCGTGACTGGCCAAAACTTCAATTTTTAAAAAATCTGGCTCAAGTCCTAGAAGAGTTGCTAAAAAATCAAACAAACAAAAATCTATAAAATGTAGGCAAATTTTTTTTTCTGAGAAATAAATACATAAAAAGCATTTAGTAAAGTGCCAGGCATACAGTAACAGTCCCCACAAAAGTTTATTTAATTTTATTTCTTTAAAAATTTAGACCCTTTCTACAAAAAATACAAATAATTAGCCGGGCATGTAGGCACATGCCTGTGGTCCTAGCTACCTGGGAGGCTGAAGTAGGAGAATCGCTTGAACCCAGGAGGTTGAAGCTGCAGTGAGCCATGATCGCACCACTGCACTCCAGCCTGAGCAACAGAGCAAGACCTTGTCTCAAAAAAAAAGTAATTACTGACTACCATCTGCATAAAATTTAAATAACAAATTGAGAATAAAACCTAAGAAAAAATCAACTAAGTATCAAATAATTACTTTCTTAACACTTAAACTGCCTAATCTAATGACAGTCTAAGGCCAACGAAAAAACTGATTTTGCTCCTGATTCTTGGATTCCCATTAAGTGAGGTCTATCTACAAGAGAAGGTTAAAAGTTCCTCTTAACTAGAGCCTTACAAGTGATCATGCTTCACCTCAGGTGGTTCCCTTCCAATCCATGTTCTGCCCATTTTCCTTCCCTTTGCACTTAAACACTTTTAGCACCATATAGCTTCCTGGATCCAAATTACACTCTTAAATTGCCATTTAAAAACCGCTCTTCCTTAGAGCAAAAGGAGAGTATATTACAAAAGCAAAGATCACAGCTATACCCAGCCTAGGTCTACAACCTATGATTGTCCGCTTTCAATGCTGAGAAGGTTGTCGTGGCAACCGGCTTTACTAACTTGCTCTATTTCTCTCTCCTAAAGCCTTTGAAGTGAGCCCCTCCTCCTTCTCAGCCTTTGAAGTGATTCTGAATAGAATACTAAAGATTACCTATTAACTGGCCTAGCAGATTTTGATCACCCCAGAAACACCTGGGGCATTTTCTTGAGCCACAGGCACAGCACAGGCACAGGGCTTCATGTGATTACAGCCCAACCTGCTAGTGTAATTATTAATAACTAATCAACCAATTAATATTTCTTGAACCTTTCCTATATCCTGGGCACTTTGATGGGTTCTACAAATATAAGAGTGAAATCCAGTCTCTGACCTCCATAGTTTCAATCTAGTGCCATCTAATCCTCTAACCTGCACTCTCCAAGGTAATAGCCATGGCCACACGTGGCCATCAAGCCTTTCAAATGTGACTGGTCCAAAGTGAAATGTACCATAATGAAAAATATTCATTGGAGCCAGGTGCAGTGGAATGTGTCTGCAGTCCAAGCTACTGGGAAGGCTGAGGAAGGAGGATTGATTGATGCCAGGAGCTGGAGATCAGCCTGGGCAACACAGTGAACCCCATGTCTAAAAAAAAATTAATTAAAAAAAAACACAAAACACCTAGCTGGTGCATGGCTGTAGTTCCAGTTACTCAGGAGGTTAAGGCAGGAAGGTTATTTGAGCCTAGGAGTTTGAGGCTGCAGTGAGCTATGATCATGCCACTGCATTCCAGCCTGGGTAAGAGTGAGACCCTATCAGCGGGGTGTGGTGACTTATACCTGTAATCCCAGTATTTTGGGAGGCCAAGGTGAGTGGATCACTTGAGATCAGGAGTTCAAGACCAGCCTGCCAACATGGAGACACCCTGTCTCTACTAAAAATACAAAAATTAGCCAGGCATATTGGCAGGCACCTGTAATCCCAGTTACTCAGAGGACTGAGGCAGGAGAATCACTTGAACCCAGTACACGGAGGTTGCAGTGAGCCAAGATTGTGCCACTGTCCTCCAGCCTGGGTGACAGAGCGAGACTCCATCTAAAAAAAAAAAAGAAAGAGAAAAAGAAAAGAAAGAAAGAAAAAGTTAATCCACAGATTGGGACAATATATTTGTAAATCACATATCTGATAAGGACCTCATATACAGACTATATAAAAGAAATTTTATGATTCAATAATAAAAAGACAATCAAATTTTAAAATGATCAAAGGATCTAAAAGACATTTTTCTAAAGAAATGGCCAATAAGCACATGAAAAGCTGTTCAACATCATTAGCCATCAGGAAAATGCAAATCAAAACCACAAGGAGATGCTACTTCACACCCACTAGGAAAGATGGCCTATAATATAAAAGACAAATAGTAGCAAGTGTGGGAGAGGGTATAAGAAACTGGAACCCTAATACATTGCTGGTGGGATGTGTTTTGGACAGTAGTCTGGCAATTCCTCAAAACCATAAACATAAACTTACCATAGGACCCCACAATTTTACTGCTAGTAGAGACCCGAGAGAACTGAGTGTATATCCACACAAAACTTGTATTCAAATGTTTACAGCAGCAATATGAATGATAGCAGAAAATGAAACAACCTAAATGTGCATTAGTTGGTGAACAGAGAAGTAAAATGTGGTCTATCTATATAATAAAAAAATTATTTGACAATAAAAATAAATTAAATACTACTGATATGTGCTACATTGAAACTTGAAAACATCAAATGTCAAGTAAAAGAAGCCAGTCACGTAAGATCACATATTGTAAGATTCCATGTATATGAAATGTTTAGTATAAGTGAATCTATAGGGACAAAAAATAGATTAGTGACAGTCTAGGGTTGGTGAGACTGGAGACAAACGGAATGGCAGTGGAAGGGTTTGGGGGGTTCTAAACTTAAATTGTACTGTTGGTTGCACAACTCTGTAAATACACTAAAAATTTTAAATTGTATATTTTAAATGGGTAAATTGTATGGTATGTCAATTTCATCTGACTAAAGTTGTTAAAATATAATCAAGGTATTTCTAATAAAAAGTGAAAGTCAATTGCCACTCTGTCCCCAGCAATCATCTAAAACACTGTCTTAGTCCATTTGTGCTGCAATAACAAAATACCTGAGGCTGGATAATTCAGAAAGAACATAAATTTATTCCTTACAGTTCCAGACGCTGACAAGTCCAAGATCAGGGCACTGGCAGGTTCGGTGTCTGGTGATGGCTCTGTCTCAGTTTCCAAGATGGCACCTCAAATGCTGTGTCCTCATATGGCAGAAAGGAGGGTGAGGCAAAGGCCTATGTTGTTCCCTCCAGTCCTTTTAAAGGTTGTTAATCCCACTTATGAGGGCTCAAGAACAGACTGGGAAACATAGTGAAACCCCATCTCTACAAAAATTAAAAAAAAAAAAAATTAGCCAGGCATGTGTCTCTAGTTCTAACTACTCAGGAGGCTGAAGTGGGAGGATTGTTTGAACCCAGGAGTCCAAGGCTGCAGTGAACTATGATGATCATGCCACTGCACTCCAGCCTGGATGACTTAATCCCCACGACTTCATCACCTCCAAAAAGGCATTATCTCTTCATGTTATCGCATTGGAGATTAAGTTTCAATATGTGATTTTTTTTTTTTAGACAGGGTCTCACTCTCTTGATGAGGTTAGAGTACAATGGCATGATTACAGCTCACTGTAGACTCCAACCCCTGAGTTCAAGTGATCCTCCTGTTTCAGCCTCTCAAGTAGCTGATACAGGCCCATGAAAACACACCTGGCTAATTTTTGATTTTTTTTTTTTTTTTTTGTAGAGATGAGGTCTCTCCGTGTTGCCTAGGCTGCTCTTGAACACTTGGCTTCAAGTGATCCTCTTGCCTTGGCCTCCCAAAGTGCTGGGATTACAGGTGTGAGCCACTGCTCCCAGCCTACATGAATTTTGCAGGACACCTTCAAACCATGGCAAACAGGGACTTGGCAAATTGACAAATTTTATGCATTTTTCGATATCAAAAAACACAAACTCGATGGAGCTTTATGAGCCTTCTCTATTCCATGCTGCACTACATACCAATCAGACTTGGCATTCAAGATATATTGTTTTGCCATTCCAGCTACATGTTCTTAAATATACCAAAAAATAAAAAATGATTAGAAAGTAATACGGAAAAATGTTCACAGCAATAGTCTCTCTGGATGGTGGGACTTTTATCCTGAACTTTCCTAACTTTGAGCAGCATGTATTCATTTATAATTAGTAAAAAAAATATATCTTTAAAAGAAAGGCATATTCCTATCTTACTGGGAAGCAGTGTGGTAGTAGTGATTAACCAATATTCATAATGTGTTATCCCTTGGGTCCTGGGGGCCTAAAATAAGTAAATATGATCTAATGAATACTTTAAAATCTTAAATAAAATTATTATAAAATTTCAAAATTTTATAATAGGAGATAGCAGAATTTGTCATCACTTTCTGAGGAACAGTGTTAGGTATCTGTGAAGTCCACAGAGCAATCTTTTTTTTTTTTCTTTCAGACAGGGTCTCACTCTGTCACCAAGGCTGGAGTGCAGTGGCATGATCATAGCTCACTGCAGCCTTGGACTCCTGGGTTCAGGTGATCCTCCCACCTCAGCCTCCTGAGTAGCTAGGACTCCAGGCACACACCACCATGCCTAGCTAATTTTTTTAGAAGTTTTTTGTGGAGACAGGGTCTCACTATGTTGCCCAGGCTGCTCTAGAGCTCTTGGCCTAAAGCAGTCTTCCTGCCTCAGCTTCCCAGAGTGCTGGGATTATAGGCATGGGCCATCACACCCAAACCACAGAGCAATCTTCTTTCTCAACATTGCTATCACAACTACTGAACATGGCCATCAGGGTAGGCTATACTGGGCTGATGCAATGCAGAATATGCCACGTGTCACTCTGGCATAAGGATTGTTTTGTGCTAAAGACAATTGAGAATCAACAAATTCAGGAAGAGTTTTGTTCTCGCCATCTGCCTAAAAGCAGGCCATAAATTTTTCTGTAATGAAAGTGTCACAGACAAACACACACACACACACACACACACACATACACACACACACAAGTTCCCCCTAACCCCTCAACCAGACCAGGGAGAGAAGAGCCACTCTTATCCTCAAGACCGGGAGTTGACGCCAAGATGAGTTTGCATAAACAGGTCTTACTCAAGTAGCCCTTATCTTCCATTAGTTCCCCCAGATGTTTCCTAGTCTTTTCCCCACAAATGATCATCCTTTAAACCCAAATCCTCTTTCCATTGTTCAAAGGGTATATGAGTCCCTGAGTCTAATCTCTTCTTTGAGTTTCACCTCTTTTCTCTGAGCTCGTGTACACATAAATACTAATGCAAATTGGGTATTTTCTCCTGTTAATCTGTCTTTTGTCGGTTTAATTCACATACCTCCAGTTACAGAAATTAAGAAGATAGACGCAAAGTTTTTTTCTCCCTGACATTTCTTGATTTTTAAAAATTATTAAATAATCTTCTTTACATAAAAATGTTTTAAGAACTAAAAATTTATTAATATTGTTTTTATTGCTTTTATTTGTCAAGAATTGTATAAAATTTACTAGGTTTTTATGTATTCCTTTTCTCCCTCAACTAGAATCCAAGCTTGAGGGAAAGACTATGTCCTAATATAATGAGTGTTCAAATTCCCCTAAAATAGATCTTTTGAGGAATGGGGAAAAATAAAATAAAGTAAAATAAAATAAAATAAAATAAAATAAAATAGTCCTTCACATAGTGAAGGTAATCAATAAGCAGGTTTTAGATCTCTCTGTTATAAAACATTTTTTAGCAACAAAAAAAATGCATTGTTGGTTGCTTTACATAAATGTCTCTAACAACTTCTTTGTGCTTAGCTACTAATCTGCATATTTATAGCTCATTTTATTCTATGCCATATCTCCATGTTTACAAATCATCCTTTGGTTTTTATAGCCTATTTTATAGTTGCCTTTAAAATTTTGGTCTTTTATAAAAGTCATCCTATATTCTAAAAACCAAAATGACTTACATTTGAGTTACAAACGTGTTTTAATTTATGAAAAGTCTTTCTTGCATATTTCCATATCATATTTACTCAAGCTTGGATTTGAGTAGATTCTTATGATTTCTTTTTTAGCAGAATTTTGCAGCTATTAAAATTAAAAAGCAAACTTTCAGTTTGAAATTAAACATTGATCTTATGGAATGTATTTAATAGTAATCAAATATCTGTAAGCAAATGTTCCTCATAATTAAAGTATGCCGTTCTAAATCTTATCTGTTCTTGGGCAATCTTACCACATATGAAAAAGATTACCTTTCGTTGTGTCTTCACACTCCTGGATAATTGGATTAGTTGAAGGGTACATACATGTGAAGTAGTCCTACATTCTCTATCACTATACTGGGTTGAAAGACTCTTTCATGTTTCATGTAAATATCAGAACCAAATAAGATGGAATTTTTTTATCACCTCCTTTGTTGTTTCTTTCCTTACTTTCCTTCCTTTCTCCACCCCCACCAGTCTCTCCCCAGTCATCTCTTCTTTCAAACTATCTTCAGATTAAGAATCAATCATATAACTTTCCTGCATCCAAGGTTTTAATGGTTCTTCCATTGCCTGAATAAAGCCTAATGTTGATACTAAAAGGAGACACATGGTGAAGAATAGAGTATTGACTACTGTCTGGTTTGTCAAGGTGACATTTCCCTTGTTGAAGTCATCATTTTTGTGGTAGGTCTTCATTTGAATTATGTTTGTCAATTTGCTAAAAGCACGGGCTCTCATTAAAGTAACAGAAGACTGACATGTAAACAATACTGCTACGGTCTGAATAGTTGTGTCTCTCAAAATTCTTGTGTTGAAACCTAACCCTCAAAGTGATGTTATTAAGAGGAAAGGCCTTTTAGGAGTGACAAAGTCAGGAGGGCAGAGCCCTCATGGATGGAATTAATGCCCTTATGTAAAAAAAGGCCTCAGGAAATTCCGTCCCTTCTACCATGTGAGGATGCAGCACAAAGATACCATCCATGAGAAAACTGGCCTTCATCACACACAGAGCCTGCCACTGCCTTGATCTCAGACTTCCCAGGCTCTAGAACTGTGAGAAATAAATTCCATCGTTTATAAGCCACCCAGTTTTAAGGCATTTTGTTATACCAGCCTGAACAGACTAAGACAAACACCAATGTATTTAGCTACAATAAGAAATTTGGCCAGGCACAGTGGCTCATGCCTGAAATACCAGCACTTTGAGAGGCAAAGGTGGGATGACCGCTTGAGCCCAGTTGGAGGAGGCCAGCCTGGGTAACATGGCAAGACCCTGTCAAAGGGAAGGGGAGGGGAGGGAAGGGAAAGAGAGGGGAGGAGAGAGAGAGGAGGGGAGGGGAGAGAGAGGAGGGGAGGGGAGAGAGAGGAGGGGAGGGGAGAGAGAGGAGGGGAGGGGAGAGAGAGGAGGGGAGGGGACGAGGGAGAGGAGGAGGGGAGGGGAGGAGGGGAGGGGAAAGGGGAGGGAAGGGAAGGAGAAGTGGGAAGGGGAGTGGGGGAGGGGAGGGGAAAGGAATAATTTTTGTTGTTGTTAGAACAACTCAGCAAAATAAAATTCCTGTTTCTTGTTGGACAACATTGTTTTATACCTACATCAAACAGGCCAATAATAATAATAATAATAATAATAATAATAATAATAAACAGCAACTTCATAGACAAAAAAGGGAAAAAAGGAAGCCTTTTATCTTTGGCCTTTTTAACCATCTCATACAAACCAACCGCTTGTGGTACAGCTAAGTACACACACAAAAAAGTTACTGGAATGCTCGTGTTAGATATGAGTTCTAAATTTCTTTTCAAATAATTACTATGTCAGTATGTTCAATTCTTTGCCTTCTACTTCCTCGTAAAGCAACCTTTTCCGATTACCTACTCCACCCTAACTCATTCCAATTACCTACTCCACCCTGACTCATTCTGATCACCTGCTCCACCCTACATTCCAATCACCTGCTCCACCCTCACTCATTCCCATTACCTGCTACCTGCTCTGCCCTGACTCCCGCCAAAGCACTCAACCCATCATTCTCTTTAAATTAGCCAGTCGGAATCAGTTTAGCCTGTGCCGTCTAACCCCAGCCAATAGGGGAACGACACAGCAACAGGGGCCACGTGCGTCCTCGGTAAGAACCCCTTCTCCCTTGTCCAAGTGTGCGCTCATCATTGTTCCTTCTGTAAGGGCACGCCCTTCTATATAGAAATAACTTGCCTTGCTGAGAATTAAAAAGAAAATTTTGTATTTGAGTGCTATTCCTTTTGTGGCACCGAAACTTTATATATAACTCTTGGAATAAGATTGTTTTTCTGTTGTCGTTTTTGCTTTTTTTACAAGTTTTTTTTTTTTTCTCTCTCTCTCTCTCTCTCCTTTGAGATTATAATGAACATGGTCACACCACAAGTCAAGTCAGGAATAGGACAGAGAACGCTCTGAAGGCTGGTTTGGTCATTCGAGATCATTAAAAATGGCTGACCCTATCTGTACAAAAATATAAAATGTAAATAAAAAATACGAACAAATTTCCTTTTTAAAGCACATTTAAGAAAAAAAGCAGGGCCTCGGAAGTTTTGGGTTTTTCCTCCTCTGTTGCAAATTCTCATGGTTTGGGTTGGGTGGTGGAGAGCGTGTGTCGTCTGCGGGTGGCACTGCCCACGGTGGGCGGTGGGGGGGCCTCTCTGCTCGAAGGTGACCACGTTTAGATTCTGAGACGGGAAGTGGAGGGTGAACAGGTCACGGCGGCTTTTTTTTTTTTTTTTTTTTTTTTAGTTTAACTTTTCCCTTTCTGCTGTCTGGTCATCCCCGTGGGTCTTCTGCTGCTTGGTATCGACGTCGTCATCCTCATCATCCTCAGCTGCCCGCTGGCCCGTGGCCGACTCAGCTGCCTCGTCTTCATCTCCATCCTCTTCCTCAGCGTCACCTTCTTCTTCCTCCTCCTCTTCCTCCCCACCTTCTTCCTCTTGTTCATCTACCTCATTGTCAGCCTCCTGCTCCCCGTTTTCCTCCTTAGCATTCCCGATAGCAGCGGCGTCTCTTCCATTTTCCGCCTGTTCCACAACTTCCTTCTCCTGTAAGTCCGTGGTGGTGATTTCGGAGCCGGTGTCTACGGCTGCCTCTGACACGGGGTCGGGGGACGAGGGTGATCCGATGCAGGGGATTAAGAAGAAAGCCAGAGTTCAGGGACTCTGGCGATAAAGCTGCCCAGCCGGACAAGGAACAATGCAAAGACGGCTTTTCAGAGCAGCCAGTGGGGAAAAGAAGGAATTTAACTGGCAAAAGAACTAGCTATTCTGACCACCTCAATTCTGAATTCTTTTTGTTTGTTTGTTTGTTTTTTGTTTGTTTTGTTTTGTTTTTTGATACAGAGTCTCACTCTGTCACCCAGGCTGTAGTGCAGTGGCACCATCTCAGCTCACTGCAACCTCCATCTCCTGGGTTCAAGTGATTATCCTACCTCAAACTCCCGAATAGCTGGGATGACAGGTGCCCACCACCACTCCCAGCTAATTTTTGTATTTTTACCAGAGATGGGGTTTCTCCATGTTGTCCAGGCTGGTCTCAAACTCCTGACCTCAGGTGATCCGCCCGCCTTGGCCTCCCAAAGTGCTGGGATTACAGGGGTGACCCACAGTGCCCAGTCCAATTCTGAATCCTTAGAAATGTGTGAAAAGCTGGATTATAACTGAAATTATGTGTGCTTAGAATCAGGGCAAGAAGCAATGTGTTTTAAGTGCATGATGGCATTAGGCTTGATATTTCAGCAACAGATTTATACTGCATGTTGAGTCTTTAAACAGAGTGTCCAAAATATTCTTTTTTGAAAAAAAATGTTTGAGACAGGATTTCACTTTGTCACCCAGGCAAGAGTGCAGTGGCGCAATCACAGCTCACTGTAGCCTCCACCTCCCAGGCTCAAGCCATCCTTCCACTTCAGCCTCCCAGGGTGCTGGAACTACAGTCACACACCGCTATGCCCAGCTAATTTTTGTATTTTTTGTAGAGACGAGGTTTTGCCACGTTGCCCAGGCTGGTCTCAAACACCTGAGCTCAAGCAATTCTCCTGCCTCAGCCTCCCAAAGTGCTGGGATTTCAGGTGTGAACCAACCTGCCCAGCCTTTGTTTGAAAATTATTAAGAATTTTGACACTGACAGAAGAACATCAAAACAAATGCAGGAACCTTCTGAGCTCATGGCCCTGTGTGACTGGCCACACATTCAAAAAGCCAGCCTAAATACAAAACAATCCTCTAGTGCAAACTACCACCTACCATCTAAACCCAGCTTGCCCTCTGTTTCTGTAAATAAAGTTTTATTGGAGTGCAGCCATGCTCATTGGTTTCATCTGTGGCTGTTTTTGTTCTATAGGAGGAGAGTTTTCCATACATGCAACAGAGATTGTAAGGCCCACAAAGGCTAAAATATTTACTATCTGGCCCTTTATAAAAGTTTGTTGCCTCCTGCTATAGGATGTAATCTGTCAGTTCTTGCCCCATACTTGCTATTCTAAATGAGCACTCAGCCATCTACAACGTGTTTCACTCTTCTCCTTGGAAACCATGTAGAGTCCACCTGGAGTCTATAGCTACAAATCAGAAGAATTTGGACACTGCTGACTTGCTCACAGACTGAAATGCCAAGAATTTCTGTGGCAGTGTAAGGACAGCAGTAACTATGAATTCTCCAGGGGAAGCCTGCAAAGCTATATGATCTCTTCTACCCGAATCTCTTGTGTACCTGAGGTTTCTCACCGCGCTACCACAAAACAATATACAGCTGCCAACTCCCAGTCAGCAACTTGCCTGGAGTCTTACGTTCCCCTCGTAAAGGATAGGGCTCAAGAATTGCTCTTCTTGACTGGCTATTAATAAAATCTCCAAAATTCTCTAGCACCATGTCTGGCATATCTGCCTCCCACGTAAATTCCCCTGGACCAGGTGCCCATGTGCTATGGTCTGAATGTCTGTCCCCTCCAAAACTCATGTTGAAATTTAATTACCGTTGCAACAATATCAAGAGGTGGGATCTTATTTTTAGTTTTTTAATTTTAATTTTAATTTTTTTTAGACACAGGGTCTCACTATGTCATCCTGGCTAGAGCGCAGTAGCACAATCATGGTTCACTGCAGCCTCAACATAAGCTCAAGAGATCCTCCTGCCTCAGCCTCCTGAAGAAGTAGGACCTTTAAGAAGTGATTAGGCCATGAAGGTTCTGCCTTCCTGAATGGATTAATGCTATTATCTCAAGAATGGGCTTGTTATGGCAGGAGTGTGCTCATTATAAAAGGGCAAGTTCAGTCCACTTTCTTCCCCCTCTTCCCCTCTTTCCTTTTGCCTTATGATGACGAAGCAAGAAGGCTCTCACCAGATGCCTGCCCCTTGATATTGAACTTTCCAGCCTCCAAAACTGTGAGCCAATAAATTTCTGTGTATTATAAGTTGCCCAGTCTCAGATATTCTGTTATCATAGCGCAAAAGACTACGTAACCTTAATACCTGGGCTAGGTCCTATTAGAACTTTAAGGATCTAATAGCTTACCCTGAAGGCTGGCTGTCTAGTCAGCCTGCTGTAGTTTCATGGATGCTGGTAGAAGACATGAGACATCTGGGTCAGAAATAAAGGATTGTTTATTACTCACAACAATAGCAATAGCCAAAGTAACAGCATTTCGGCACCGGTTCCCCAAGCCCCAGTTTCCACAGGGTGACACAAGGGACAGTTGATGTCTGCACAGGCAGTGAGTTCTGTTACAGGAAAAGCACCCTGAGCTTGGAAAATAATCCCATTATAACGGTTTGTGGCACACTTCCCCTTAGCCCTAGAAGGAAAGATGATTTTACAACACTGGATAGTAAGCAAACTTGCTCTTTTGCTATGAAGGGAGATGCTATCTCTATCCTTCAAGACAGTTTGCTATATAAATGTCCTCTAAAGATAGAGTAGAATAAAAGGTAGTCAGTGCCCTGGTTGCAACATGTGCAGAAATGCAAGAAATTCTTGGAGAATTGTCTCTCAACAGCCTCCATATGGACTTGGTCCTTTATGGTGACTCTTCCCTCTCACTCCTATAGCTATAAATGAGCCCCTTTTTTTCTGTGAGCAAGCTGGATTTTTGCTAGTGATCTTCTCCCAGGTTTGCTTCCTTCTTTTCTAGTTTGCAGATTTATACTGGGTACTTTAGAGAAATATACCCTACCCATCATATTGCCCCCAAACCAACATACAAATAAATGGTCTCTCATGTTTTGTGACTTTCCAAGTAGAATTTTATCAATTGCTTTTGTCTCTATATAGCCATACAACTTAGGTATCACAATATGTTTAAAGCACTTAGCCATTTCTTCCCCCCAACCATTCACCATGTTCTTCCCAAATTCTTAAAGCTGTGTGTGTATAATGCTACAAAAAATATGATATTAAACTCAAGTGCCAGGGTATTCCAGCCATCATACATAAATGTTAGAGATTATTACTGGAATCATGTTTAGAATGTACCATGTAAGGAGTCTATTGTGCAAACGAGAGACTAAACAGGAGTAGATAAAACGGAAAAGGAAGAGGAATCAGGAACTCAGTCCAAACAAAAACATCATCCAGAGGAAACAGGATAAGCCTGCCCAGACACAGGAAACTATAATGAGGAAGGAAAAGCAATTCTCAGAACAGATGGGCGGAAACTGAGCAACTAACAGAGGTGGAGCCATGTTTATTTGAGAAAGTGTATTCTGAGATTTGGGGGTTGAACAGAATCTGTGCTTATTCCCCACAGCTCCTGGATCTCTAATGATGCTATATGTGGATATTGAACTGGCACATGCGTGAGCTCCTGTAACGATCAAGCTATTTCTTAAACCTCTAATTCTCTGTCACTTGTAACTTCCTGTCTTTTGAAAAATATATGTATGTTTTTATTTGAATGGATACTAACTTGATTAATTCATTTCCTAAATATTTGAATTTCTAGAGAACTGTGAAAGTTTATGGAGATGATTGAAAAGGATATTGAAACGAGGTCTATCCCAGAAAATATAGGACAGATGGTTATGGGGCATTAAAAAAGAGAACTGTTAAGCCTACAATCCAGCATCTTATTGTCTGCTGTATTTTTTTAAAAGCTTGCAGAGTAAGGCGTATGTTATTGTTTCATCTCTTTTGATACAACTGAGTTCCTTCAAACACATACAATTAAAAAATAATCCACTCTCAAGTAAATTGTATGTCTGTGTGAATAAAAATGCAATCCCTTGTAGATGAGTTTTATGTTTCCCAGTTGCCTACGAGATTATTATGTATCATAAATTGTACACTCTGTACTCTGCATTCCTTTGCAGCTACAAATGAAAAGATTTAGGCATGTTTTTATTTCTTATTGAAGTAAAGCCTTCACTAATTATTCATCAGCTATAAAGACTTTATAATTGTTCAATATTTTGAAGCATTTGTGCACATAAACTAACCCTCATTTTAATTGTTTATTCATCTAACTGCTTTAATAGAGTACCTCTTTTTTTCATACTCTAAATTAAACATCAAATGCAATCTTTTCCAAACAACTAGAATCACTGATTTTGAGAGCTGAAAAATATTTCATTTTCTCAAGGTAAATAAAAAAACTGAGTCTCAGTGGTTGCCTAAGAATCACATTCCCACAAGATCTGCCCAGCTAGAAGTGCATTAAAACCACTTTTTCAGACCCTTAAGGGTCCGTGCTCTTTCTATAACATGCAGATTTTTCTCTTCATGGTTCTCGTAGGGAATTGATTCTAAATTTATTCAATTTAGTAGTGCTCAGACAGATGTTTGTATATCTCTTATAACATGACCAGTGGGCATTGCTTTTTTTTATTCTTTAGTTATCTAGGATTTTATTCTGTATTACTATTCCAGATAAATATTTTAAATCCTTAATTTATTCTTGTAATAAAAGATAGGCTTTTCTTTGGGGGCAAGTCCATTTCTCAAGCTAAACTATGGAAAGCTGGAGCTCCAAACCGAACACAAATTAAAATTTAAATTTAACCATGTTGTGATGCCAATGAACCGCTGATGGTTTTCGAAATCTTCACAAAGGCTGGTAGAAAAACTTCACAGTGAATGAATTTTATTACTTCTGACTATAATGTCCCTACCTACGGTGCTTCTGTAATGTTTGTGAGACTGAAATATTTAGAAATGTTCTCCTGGCTACATTTTACCTTATTTTATTTTTCTTTTTTTCTTTTCTTTCTTTTTTTTTTTTTTTTTTTTTGTTGTTTTTTGTTTTTTGAGATGGAGTTTCGCTGTTTTGCCCAGACTGGAGTGCAGTGGCACAATCTCAGCTCACTGCAACCTCTGCATCTCAGGTTCAAGCGATTCTCTTGCTTCAGCCTCCCAAGTACCTGGGATTACAGGCATGTGGCACCACGCCGGGCTAATTTTGTATTTTTACTAGAGATAGGATTTCTCCATGTTGGTCAGACGGGTCTCAAACTCCTGACCTCAGGTGATCCACCCACCTCAGCCTCCCAAAGTGATGGGATTACAGGTGTGAGCCACCACACCCAGCCTATTTTACCTTATTTTCATCTCTTCATTATTCTTGTTCAGTTAGGTCCTCTGGATACCTTAATTGTTTTTAGGATCACAAACTCTTTTGTGGAATCCTTTGCAAATAAAGTCTCTGTGCTCCTCAGTGTCGGTGGCTACAAGGATTTCTTGCCATATTCAATGCGTAGGCTTTTCCCGAAAGGCTTATGTTATGGCTCTCTTCCATTCACATTGGCGTCATAAGGCACAACTGGCCAGGCACGGTGGCTCACGCCTGTAATCCCAGCACTTTGGGAGACCAAGGCAGGCAGATCACTTGAGGTCAGGGGTTCGAGACCAGCCTGGCCAACATGGTGAAACCCTGTTTCTCCTAAAAACACAAAAATTAGCCAGGCGTGGTGACGCACACCTGTAGTCCCAGCTACTCGGGAAACTGAGGCAGGAGAATCCCTTGAATCTAGGAGGCAACTAAATTCCTTCAAACACATACAATTAAAAAGTAATCCACTCTCAAATCAGTTGCATATCTATGTGAATAAAAATGCAATTCCTTGTAGATGAGTTTGCAGAGGTTGCAGTGAGCCGAGATCGTGCCACTGCACTCCAGCCTGGGTGACAGAGTGAGACTCTGTCTCAAAAATAAATACATACATACATACATACGTACATACATACATAAGGCACAACTGTGTCTGTTTTCCATTAGCACTTTTTTGGGGGAGGAATTGCCATATGAGTAGTGCACCAGTGTATTTTCCCAACAACAGTGTACAAGGGTTCCCTTTTCTCCATGTCCTCACCAATATTTGTTACCTTTTGTCTTTTTTTGATAATAGCCATACTAACAGATATGAAGTGATATCTCAGCGGTTTTGATTGGCATTTCCCTGATGGTAAGTAATGTTGAGCACCTTCTCATATACCTGCTGGCCATTTGTATGTCTTTTTTGGAGAAGTGTCCATTCTGTTTGCCCATTTGCAAATCAGGTTATTTCTTTGGGGTTTCTTCTTTGTTTATTTGCTTGCTATTGAGTTGTAGGAGCTTCTTATGTATTTTGGATAGTAATCCCTATCAGATCTATGGTTTGCAAACATTTTCACCCATTCTGTACATTTCCTTTTCATTGTGTTGTTTCCTTTGCTGTGCAGAAAGTTTTTAGTTTGTTGTATTCCCACTTCCCACTAGTCTATTTTCGCTTTCTTTTAACCTGTGTTTTTGGTGTCATGTCAAAAATCATCACCAAAGTCAATGTCAAGATTCTTTTTCCTACATTTTCTTCTAAGGAATTTTATGTTTCCTGTTCTTATGTTTAACTCATTAACCCTTTTTTTTTTTTTTCTTTTTCTGAGATGGAGTCTCCCTCTGTCGCCCAGGCTGGAGTGCAGTGGCATGATCTCAGCTCACTGCAACCTCCACCTCCTGGGTTCAAGCGATTTTTCTGCCTCAGCCTCCCGAGTAGCTGGGATTACAGGCATGAGCTGCCAGATCTGGCTAATTTTTGTATTTGTAATAGAGACAGTGTTTTACCATGTCGGCCAGGCTGGTCTGGAACTCCTGACCTTAGATGATCCACTTGTTTCAGCCTCTTAAAGTGCTGAGATTGCAAGTGCGAGCCACTGCTCCTGGACCGATTAACCCATTTTGAGCTGACTTTTGTGTATGGTGTAAGATAAGGGTCCAACTCTCTTCCATTAGAATTTCATTCATGGTTAAAATGGACAAACTTTTGTTATAATGGCCTTAAAATAAGCTGTAGAATTTTATAATTTTATATTTATATTATTTATAAACTATCTTTTCCTCCAAATATATTTACTAACTATAGGACTTTTATACCAGTTAAAATTTCGTGTCCATCAGTTTATACTGGTTGGGCACAGTGGCTCATGCCTATAATCCCAGCATGTTGGGAGGCTGAGGTGGGAGGCTCACTTACGCCCAGGAGTTCAAGACCAGTCTGGACAACACAGTGACTGAAAATTAAAAATTAATTTATATTAAATATTTATACATTTTCCCTCCCTTTCTTATTCCAAATATTCCTTTTTTATCATAGTGTTTCAAAATCTAAGATTTTTTATATCATTGTTTCTTTTTAAATCATGCAACTTTCTCTTTTTGTTTTTTGTTTTTTTAAATTCTTATTTATTTGTTTTTATTTGTTTTTTGAGACAGGGTCTCACTCTGTGATCCAGGACAGAGTGCAGTAGCATGATAATGGTTCACTGCAGCCTCACCTCCTGGGCTCAAGCGGTCCTCCTGCCTCAGCCTCCCGAGTAGCTGGAACTACATGTGTGTCATCATGCCTGGCTAATTTTTTTGTAGAGGCAGAGTCTTGCTATGTTGCCCAGGCTAGTCTCCAACTCCTGGCTTCAAGCAATCCTCCCTCCTTGGCCTCCCAAAGTGCTAGGATTACTGGTGTGAGCTACTGCACCTGCCAGGAAGATCTTCTTTGATAAGATACCGAAGGCAAAGGACAAAAAGGTTACAATACTGATAAATTTGACTCTACGAAAATTTTTAAATTTCTGTATGACACAACTATGCTATGAACAAAATTAAAGAAAATGCATAGACTGATAGTAAATATTTGCAACACGTATAACAGGCAAAGGGTTATAAGCCAGAATATTTATGTACTTTTATTTGTAGATAACCTATATTTAAGCCTCCTTTATATCAATAAGAAAAAGACAACTCAATAGAAAAGCAAATCGCAAATTGTATGAATGAGCAATTTGTAGGAGGAAAAATATAAAAAGTCAATAAACACATGAGAAGGTAACAACCCTCATTGGTAATCAGGGAAATGAATGCTGAAACAAGAATGAAATACTACTTTTCCACCAATATATTGCTAAAGATTTAAAAATTTGCTAATATCTATATTGGTGAGGTTATAAGAAAATGGATAGTCTCTTACATTGCTGGTAAGAGTATAAATAGTAAAACCACTTTAGGGGCAATTTGGTAATATCTAGTACTTTTCAAAATGCATATACCTTATGAACCAGCAATTCCCCATCTTTGTATCCATGCTAAAGAAGCGCTAACACATACATGCAAGAAAACCCATGCAAAGGCTCATTGCGTCATTTTTATCATGAAACATTAGAAACAACTGGCATCCAGAGAAGAGGAATGGCTACATAAGCTGTAGCTATATTATGCAATATTATGCAACATTTAAAAAGGAGGTACTGCTAGGTGTTGTGGCTCATGTCTGTAATCCCAGCACTTTGGGAGACCAAGGCAGGCAGATCGCCTGAGGTCAGGAGTTCAAGACCGGCCTTGCCAACAGGGTGAAACCCCATCTCTATTAAAAATACAAAATTAGCCAGGCTTGGTGGCACACGCCTGTAATCCCAGCTACTTGTGAGGCTGAGGCAAGAGAATCACTTGAAACCAGGAGGCACAGTTTGCAGTTAGCCAAGATCACGCCATTGCACTCGAGCCTGGGCAACAAAAGTAAAACTCTGTCATAAATAAATAAATAAATAAATAAATAAATAAAGGAGGTAGTGCTGGGTACGGTGGTTCATACCTGTAATCCCAGCACTTTGGGAGGCTGAGGCAGGTAGACCACCTGAGGTCAGGAGTTCAAGATCAGCCTGGCCAAGATGGTAAACCCTGTGTCTACTAAAAATACAAAAATTAGCCAGTTGTGGTGGCAGGTGCCTGTAATCCCAGTTACTCAGGAGGCTGATGCAGGAGAATCGCTTGAACCCAGGAGGCAGAGGTTGCAGTGAGCCAAGATTGTGCTACTGCACTCCAGCCTGGGTGGCAGAGTGAAACTCTGTCTCAAAAAAAAAAAAAAAAAAGGAAAGAAAAATAAAGCAGGAAACCTAAAGATACACAGAATAGTGTATCAGTTTCCTAGGGCTTCCTTAACAAGGCACAACAAACTAGACATAAGTGTCTAACTTTTGGCTTCCCTGGGCCACTTTGGAAGAATTGTCTTGGGCCACACAAAAAATACACTAACACTAACAATAGCTGATGAGCTAAAGAAAATCAAAAAGGTCCGTGCATAATTTTCGTGATATCTGCCCCTATAGATAAGCCAAAAAGTCTTTGCATTCAAAGGCTAACATAAACTTATATATCATCTCACTGTTCTAGAGGCTAAAAGTTGGAGCTCAAGGTGCTGGCAGCACCACGCACCTGCTAAATCTTCCTGGCTTTTGGTGGCCCCGGGTGTTCCTTGGCTTGTGGCAGCCCAACTCCAATGTTCCATTTTCATGTGGCATTCTCCCTCTGTCTTCTCATCACCTTTCCTCTGTGCATGTCTGTTTCTGTGTCCAGATTCCTCCTTTCTAAAAGGACACCACTGGCTGGGCACCGTGGCTCATGCCTGTAATCCCAGCACTTTGGGAGGCCGAGGCGGGCGGATCACTTGAGGTCAGGAGTTCGAGACCAGCCTGGCCAACAATGGCAAAACCTCATCTCTACTAAAAATACAAAAATTAGCCCAATGTGGTGGCAGGTGCCTATAATTTCAGCTACTTGGGAGGCTGAGGCAGAGAATTTCTTGAACCTGGGAGGTGGAGGTTGCCATGAGCCAAGATTGCGCCACTGCACACCAACCTGGGTGACAGAGTGAGACTCTGTCTCAAAAAAAAAAAAAAAAGGACACCAGTCATACTGGATTAGGGCCCACCCTAACAATCTTGATTATCTGTAGAGACCCTGTTTCCAAATAAGGTCACATTTTGATGAACTGGGGGTTAGGACTTCAACGTATCTTTTTTGAGACAGACACAATTCATCCCGCAACAAATGGTATACCATATGTGGAAAAAATACATACATATTTTTTCTTTTATTCTGAGGCAGGGTCTCTGTCACCCAGGCTGGAGTGCAGTGGCTCAATCTTGGCCTGCTGCAACCTCTACCTCTAGGCTCAAGCAATTTGGCCACCTCATTCTCCCAAGTAGGTGGGACTACAGGTGTGTACTACTTTGTCTAGCTAAATTTGTTTGTATTTGTGTGTGTGTGTGTGTGTGTGCTAGCTAAATTTTTTTGTACCTGCGTGTGTGTGTGATGGGGTTTCACTATGTTGCCCAGGCTGGTCTCAAACTCCGGGCCTCAAGCAATCCACCTGCCTTGGTCTCCCAAAGTGCTGGGATTATGGGCATGAGCCACCATGCCCGGCCTCATATATTTTTAAGAGTTCATATGTACGTATATAAAGACAGATGGAAATATTTAGAAAAATACACAACTAACCAGGCTCAGCGGCTCACAGCGGGAGCACCACTTGAGCCCAGGAGTTAGAGGCTACGGTGAGCTATGATTGTGCCACTACACTCCTGTGTGGTGACAGAGCAAGACCCTGTCTCCAAAAACAAACGACAACAACAAAAGTACACCTAACTGATAAAATAGTTACTATTGCTCATGGTAGAAGATCATACTGGTGGATTTTCGTATTTTAGCCTTTAGCTTTGTTGGCAATGTTCACATTTTTATAAGATAATGAATTACCAGAGTAATTTTTCAAAAATCATGGCTGCTCCAATGATAGTGGGTTATCAGAACTTATTAATATTAGTGTCACTAAAGTTGGTAGACAATCCCCCCTGCTAAATTTGACTGGATAAATAAATAAAAATAAAAATCATACAATCCAGAACGATGTTAATTTAAAAAAATAGAATGCTTCCCTACACTTCTTGATCTCTTAGTTCCATTAAGGAAATCACTTTAAAAAAAAAAAAGTTTTTATAGAAGAAGTCTCACTATGTTACCCAGTCTAGATTCCAACAGCAAAGCTCAAGGGATCCTCCCACTTCAACCTCCCCCAAGTAGCTGGGACAACAGGTGCTGCCGCTACGTCCAACTGGGAGCCACTTTCTAACTCTCAGTAATTGTCTCCATCGATCTAAATAACATACCAAAGGAGATAACAGTAATACCCAGCTCCTGGGACTTACTGAGAGAAGTGAATGAACTAAGCCAAGCACAGTGGCTCACGCTTGCAATCCCAGCAATTTGGGAGTCTGAGGCAGGTGGATCACTTGAGGCCAGGAGTTCAAGACCAGCCTAGGCAACATGGCAAAACCCTGTCTCTACTAAAAATACAAAAATTAGCAGGGCATGGTGGCACATGACTATGATCCCAGCTATTTGGGAGGCTGAGGCAGGAGAATCGCTTGAACCTGGGAGGCAGAGGTTGCAGTGAGCCGAGATCACACCACTGCACTCCAGCCTGGGCAACAGAGTGAGACTTTGTCTCAAAAAAAAAAAAAAAAAAAAGAGACTGAACTAATAAATGTCAAGAACTTAGAACTGCTCTTGACACATTGATACTTAATATAGATTGGTTATTACTATTTTCATTGTATTATTATTTTGTCATCTATCAATTTTAGTCAACTACCTATTGATTTCAGCAATGATAACTGAGGATTTGGGGCTCTGATACCACTCCCTCCTCTCTCTCACCTTCTCAATTCATTAGTCTTTTCAACTACTTATTAACTCGTTTGGAGGTCTCCTGAGTTGTTCTAATTCTCCCATTGTTTCAGTTTCAAACTCACCAGTATCTAACCGAATGAATCTCGTCAGAAATACTGCACTGAAATTTGGAGGAAAATCTGGTTGCATTGATCGTGGAGAAGCGATTTTTAATTTCTTGCTGAAGTAGTCCCTTTCTTGATTATCTTTTTGGCCTTTCCTTTTGTCAATCAGCCCATTGCAATCTGGCATATTACTGTGCTTCTCGTCCAATACGCTTCCCTCCAGCTTCTAGAGGTCCAGTTTCAGAGTGCTGACTTAACTAATACTGCCACTCTTTCAATAAATTTATTTATTTATTTATTAGAGACAGAGTCTCAGTTTTTCACCCAGGCTGGAGTACAGTGGCGCCATCTCTGCTCACTACAATTGCTGTCTCCTGGGTTCAAGTAATTCTCATGCCTCAGCCTCCCTCAGCCTCCTGAGTAGCTGGGATTACAGACGTGTACCACTATGCCTGGCTAAGTTTTGCATTTTTAGCAGAAACAACGTTTTGCCATGTTGGCCGTGCTGGTCTCAAACTCCCAACCTCAAGTGATCCACCTGTCTTGGCCTCCCAAACTGCTGGGATTACAGGCACGAGCCACTGCACCTGACCTAAATTTTTCTTAATGAATCAAAAGCTCTTTTACTATTGTTTTTACATTAATGGTATTAGTCTTACCAAGTTAGAGCTCACTGAGAAAGCCAGCTCACAACCCACATGTCATCTCACGTGCTAGTTAATGAACTTGATGTCACCAGATTAACTGGAATGTCAACTTCCCTTTGGGTTACACTCTGCTTGTGACTTTCATTATACCTATCATCATCCTGTCTACAAGGTTAACCTGCTTCCAAGTTAACTCGCTAGAGCAAGAATGCACAAAAGCCCTTTTCTGGCGTCCCTCAGATGGAATTGAAACAGACCAAAAATTTTAAAAATACTTTATTGAATGATAAAAACAGAAATGCACATAGAATACAAGACATATCAGTGGTCTGGCTCACAAAGAAGAGATATCATATCTTGCAAGCCAGCGTTTCATATGCCTTTTATATCCAGCCCGGGAAATTTCCTTCCCCCTAAGTGAATAGCATTAAGTGGTCTTAAAATAGCCTCTCATACACGAACTGAGTTTGCCCATAGTAAACCTCCAGTAGTGTGATATTCTAATACAATAATCGTATACCAGAATGACCCACAAAGGGTAAAAGGGAGGAACAAAGAGTTTTTCTTTCACTCTGCACACCTCAAGTCAAAAGAACAACATCAAGGTAAGACAGTGTCTACTACACAATGCACAGGGACCTTGGTTTCTGTGGGTTGAAATCACTGACATTTTTATCACCTAGTAAGGAAACAAAGGTTGTGGAGAAGCAGCTGGTGCAGAGGAAACAGAACACAGCTTAGCATTACATGATCTAGATTCTATTCATCATTCTTCCAAATATTCAACTAGAGTTCTTTGTCCTTGGAAAAGTGAACTTTTCTGAATCTCAGTTTCCTTATCTAAAGAGTAAGCATACCAACATTTACACTACTTATCTCTCAGTGTTGTTCAGATAATTGTTAAGGTAACAATTTATTGTGAGCAGAGTCAAAGTTTACTCCTATCTTGCTTGAGGGAACTTGAAGAAAGTTCATAGATTTCTTTCATAGACACTGTCTCATACTCATGGGTAGTTAGATAACATTTTTAGACTAAGTACAAGGAAAACTATCTGGGTACAGCTTACTGGGCTCCTCATGTGCAAGTTACTCTTTTTTTTATTATACTTTAAGTTCTAGGGTACATGTGCACAGCGTGCAGGTTTGTTACATATGTATACATGAGCCATGTTGCTGTGCTGCACCCATTAACCCGTCATTTACATTAGGTATTCTTCCTAATGCTATCCCTCCCCTTTACCCCCACCCCACAACAGGCTCCAGTGTGTGATGTTCGCCAACCTATGTCCAAGTGATCTCATTGTTCAGTTCCCACCTATGAGTGAGAACATGCGGTGTTTGGTTTTCTGTCCTTGCAACAGTTTGCTCAGAATGATGGTTTCCAGCTTCATCCATGTCCCTACAAAGGAAATGAACTCATCCTTTTTTATGGCTGCAAAGTATTCCAGCAAGTTACTCTTTATAAAACTGTGTGTGGATATCTAACATCCCATGGAGAGCACTATTATAAGACATTGTATTGTGGTTCAATTTTTTTTTTTTTTTTTTTTTTTGAGATGGAGTCTCACTCCATCACCCAGGGTGGAATGCAGTGGTGCAATCTTGGCTCACTGCCAACCTCCGCCTCCCCGGTTCAAGCTATTCTCCTACCTCAGCCTCCCGAGTAGCTGGGATTACAGGCACCTGCGACCACACCTGACTAATTTTTGTATTTTTACTAGAGATGGGGTTTCACCATTTTGGCCAGGCTACTCTTGACCTGGCCTGTGGTTTGATTTTATACAAAATTAGAAAGGTAGTGCAATTTAAACTGGCCTGGGCCAGGCGTGGTGGCTCACACCTGTAATCCCAGCACTTTGGGAGGCCGAGGCGGGTGGATCATGAGGTCAGGAGTTCAAGACCAGCCTGGCCAATATAGTGAAACCCCATCTCTACTAAAAATATAAAAAATTAGCCAGGCGTGGTGGTGGGCACCTATAGTCCCAGCTACTTGGGAGGCTGACACAGGAGAATCACTTGAACCCAGGAGGCAGAGGTTGCAGTGAGCCAAGATCATGCCACTGTACTCTAGCCTGGGCAAAGGAGCAAGTCTCCATCTCAAAAAAACAAAACAAAAAACAAACAAACCTGGCCTAGTTTTCCCATAGAACTAAAGCTTGAGAAACTTACATTTGTCTTAACTGAGTTCCTTTCTCAGGAAACTGACTGTCAGGGCTTTCTGATAGGATCAAGGAACTGAAACGTTCCAGATCATCAGAGCAAGACAATGAGACACACCTGCTACCTATTGGCCAACTCCTCTTCCTCATCCCTTCCTAATTCCTATTTTCCTTCCCCACTATATAAACTCCAAACTTTCGTTGGTTAGGAGACGCATTTGAGACTTATCTCCTATCTCTAGACTGATGTCACCCAAAATAAAGCCTTTCTCCTATTTGTTGTCTCAGGGATTGGCTTTCTGTAAGGTGAACAACCAGACCTATGCCAAACCCCTGGCATTCAGCAACATGATAGCCTGTACCTGTCACCTTGCTTCAAAGTTGTTAACACATAACCAATCTTAGTGATGTACACTTCTATCTATTCCACCACCCTGAATGGATTATTTTAAAGCAAATTCCAAATTTCACCTATAGATATGTAGGAGATTAGAACACGCTACCTCCGAATATGCTACTCTGGGATAAAGATTATTTTGAGCTGACAGCAATTGAGGAAGAGTAAACATAGGAAGAGCTCTCTGCCATCCCCTGTGTGCCTGAAGACAGTTCATAAAATCCCCCTGTGAAGGGCACCCCCCACCAACTTCCCATACCAGGAAGGGAATAAGCACCTTAACATGTGAGACAAGAAGTCACCAAGAAAGGGCCTACACAAACCCCACTAGCCCTTTCCTACCTTAGTTTCCCCATGTATTTACCTTCCTATAATTTGCCACCCCTTGAAGTGCAAAGACCCTTTCTTTCGTTTTATCACTTCTCTTCATATGTATTCTCTTTTGCCTGAATGGTATAAAAGCCTCCAAGCTTAGTCATTTCTTTGGAGGTTTTTTCTCTTCTCTCCGTGAAGCACTTCCCACCCCCACCATAGAAAGCTTTTTTTTTTTTTTGGAATTGGAGTCTCGCCCTGTTGACAAGGCTGGAGTGCAATGGCACAATCTCAGCTCACTGCAACCTCTGCCTCCTGGGTTCAAGTGATTCTCCTTCCTCAGCCTCCTGAGTAGCTGGGATTACAGGCACTTGCCACACCTGGCTAATTTTTTGTATCTTTAGTAGAGACAGGGTTTCCCCATGCTGCCCAGGCTGGTCTTGAACTCCTGACCTTGTGATGTGCCTGCCTCAGCCGCCCAAAGTGCTGGGATTACAGGCATGAGCCACCACATCTGACCACCATGGAAAACTTTAAATATCAAATCCATTTGCGTGACTTTTCTCCTGTTGATCTTTCTCTTTTAAGTTTATTTTGAAAATTAAGCCAGAGACCTAAGAAGGTAGAGGAAAATTTTCTTTCCTGACAGATACTTGAGTTTTTGCTTCTAAGATGTTCTCTCCCTCTCTCTTTAACATAACAAAAAAACACTAACAGACCAGCATGATGGTTCACATCTATAATCCCAGCACTTTGGGAGGCCAAGGTGGGAGATTCTCTTGAGCCCAGGAGTTCGAGACTAGCCTGGGCAATATACTATATATACTATATAATTTGCTATATATATATATGGACATACACATGCATACATATAAAAGATTAATAATACTTCCTTAATATCGTTAAATATCCAGACAGTGTTCAAGTTTCCTTTACTGTTTCATAAATGTTTCATTTTTACAAATGTTTTGTTCCAATCAACACCCAAACAAGATCTTCTCATTGCATTTGGTTGATATATTTCCTTCCTTTTTTTTTTTTCTGAGACAGAGTCTCACTCTGTCACCAGGCTGGAGTGCAGTGGCACCATCTCAACTCACTGCAACCTCTGCCTCCCGGGTTCAAGTGATTCTCTTGCCTCAGTCTCCCGAGTAGCTGGGACTACAGGCACACGCCACTACACCCAGCTAATATTTGTATTTGCAGTAGAGACGGGGTTTCACCATGTTGGTGAGGATGGTCTCGATCTGTTGACCTTGTGATCTGCCTGCCTCAGCCTCCAGAAGTGCTGGGATTACAGGCGTAAGCCACCGCGCCCAGCCTCATTTGGTGATATATTTCTTATGTCTCCTTTAACCTATGGCCTCCTTTTCTCTCTCTTTTTTTTCTAGCCATTTTGTTGTTGTTGATGTTGAAGAACCCAAGTTGTTTGTGTTTGTATAAATACAAAACAATTCCATATAGAAATTCCCACGATCTGGATTTTGCCAATTGCATCTCTGTCATTTTCTCACTCAAGCACACACATATTCTTCGGCTCCCAGTGTAACCTACCTGTAAACTGGTACCGTAGTTAGATCCGGTGGTATGATCAGCTTCAGCTTCAAGTTCGATTTTTTTTTTTTTTTGCAAAAATAGTTTGTCGGTGATAATGTGCACCCCCTGTTGCTTTACATCCAGAGGCATGTAATAACTAATGTTTCTGTGATGCAGGATGAACCTTTGGTTTCCGGTGCTATCAGCCTAAGCCATTTTTTTTTAGACAGAATCTCACGCTATCATTCAGGCTGGAGTGTACTGGTGCTATCTTGGCTCACTGCAACCTCTGCCCCCCTGATTCAAGTGATTCTCCTGCCTCAGCCTCCCAAGTAGCTGGGATTACAGGCCCACATCACCATGCCTGGCTAATTTTTTTGTGTGTATTTTTAGTAGAGATGGGGTTTCACCATGTTGGCCAGACTGGTCTCAAACTCTTGACCTCAAGTGATCCACTTGTCTCAGCCTCCCACAATGTTGGGATTACAAGCATGAGCCACTGCTCCTGACCAATGATATGGTTTTCTGTTGACTACCAACTCTTCAATTTTCACGTGATATGCTTTAATCCATTCTTCTTCTTCTTCTTCTTCTTCTTTTTTTTTTTTTTTTTTTTTTGAGACGAAGTCTTGCTCTGTCACCCAGACTGGAGTGCCATGGCACAATCTAGGCTTACTGCAAACTTGGTCTCCTGGGCTCAAGCGATTCTTGTGTCTCAGCCCATGTAGCTGAGATTATAGGCATGCACCGCCACACCTTTTGACACATCTGGCTAATTTTTGTATTTTTAGTAGAGATGGGGTATCGTCATGTTGGGCAGGCTGGTCTCCAACTCTTGGCCTCATGTGATCTGTCCACCCTGGCCTCCCAATGTGCTGAGGTTACAGGCATAAGCCACCACAATCCATTCTTCTCTTTGATGTTTGAATTATTCCTTCAGTCAATAGGAGTTTCTTGTCTCTTCAAGTTGGTTTTTTTTTTTAGATGGAGTCTCACTCTGTCACCCACATCTGGCTGATTTTTGTATTTTTCATAGAGACAGGGTTTCATTACATTGACCAGGCTGGTCTCAAACTCCCAACTTCAGATGATCCACCTCCCTCGGCCTCCCAAAATGTTGGGATTACGGACGTGAGCCACTGTGCCCAGTCTTCAAGTTGGTTTTGATATACTTTTGACATGACCATAGTAGTCTTTGATAGTTTCCTTGCTCTCTCATAAAGAAAAGATGTTTCAGAATCATTTTATACATTTTCTGCCCCAAATCTGAGATCAGTCATTTCTCCAAGGCATTCTGGCTTAAAGAATCTCTTAATCTCATCAAAATTGTGATATTGTGACATATATATTCAGTGTTCATCCTGTTTCTTGGCATGCAGCTTCTAAAACCCTTGGAGTCTCCAGGGTGATAAGAGTCTTGTTTGAGAAGTGACACTGTTGAAAAGTAAAACAAACAAACAAACGAAAAACAAAAAAACAAAGAATTATCTTTTGTATGCTCATGTAACCCCCACATAGCTTCAGGATGGGAGCTGGTCACCAGAAAAACCAAGGCATGATCAGAGGGTTGAAACTCTCAGTCCCACCTCCCAACCTCCAGGGAAAAGAGTGGGGCTGAAGATTGAATTGCTCATGAATGGTTAATGATTGAATCAAGCATGCCTATGTAATGAAGCATCCATAAAAACCTAAAAAGACTGAGTTCTGGGGCCTTCAAATAACTGAACACATGAAGATTTCTGGAAAGTGGTGCTCCTGGAGAGGGCATGGGAGCTCCATACCCCTTCCCACATACTTGGCCCTATGCATCGCTCCCATCTCACTGTTCATCTGTATTCTTTGTAATATCTTCTAGTATAAAAAGATAAGAGTGAATGAAGTGTTTCCCTGAGTTCTGTGAACTGCTGTAGCAAATTTATTATTATTATTACTACTATTATTATTATTATGACAGAGTCTTGCTCTGTTGCCCAGGCTGGAGTGCAATGGCGTGATCTCGGCTCACTGCAACCTCCACCTCCCAGGTTCAAGAGATTCTCCTGCCTCAGCCTCCCAAGTAGCTGGGATTACATGTGCCCGCCACCATGCCTGGCTAATTTTTATATTTTTTAGTAGAGACAGAGTTCCACTATGCTGGTCAGACTGGTCTCAAACTCCTGACCTCAGGTGATCCACCCACCTTGGCCTCCCAAAGTGCTGGGATTACAGGCGTGACCCACCACACCTGGCATTATTATTATTATTATTATTATTATTATTATTATTATTTGAGAAGGAGTTTCACTCTGTTGCCCAGGCTAGAGTGCAGTGGTGCGATCTTGGCTTACTGAAACCTCCACCTCCCAGGTTCAAGCAATTCTCATACCTCAGCCTCCTGGGTAGCTGAGATTACAGGTGCACACCACCACACCCAGCTAATTTTTGTATTTTTTGTAGAGATGGGGTTTACCATGTTTGCCAGGTTGGTCTCAAACTCCTGGCCTCAAGTGATCTGCCTGTCTTGGCCTCCCCAAGTGCTGGGATTACAGGGATGAGCCACCATGCCTGGCTTCATCTAGCAAACTAATTAAACCCAAGGAGAGGATTGTAGGAACCCCAATTTATAGCTAGTCAGTCAGAAACTCAGGCCACAAACTGTGCTTGCTACTGGCATTTGAAGTGGGAACAGCCTTGTAGGGCTGAGCCGTCAACCTTTGGAATCTGAAGGTATCTCCAGATAGATAGATAGTATCAGACTCTGAAATCTGAATAAGGTCTACGAATTGTACAAAAGAAAAAACAAAAAGACAGTGTCAGGGTCGAGTTGAATTAGGGGAAACCCAGTTTGTATCCATGGCAGAATCGGGAGAATTGATTGCTTGCTTGTTGCATGGGGAGTAAAACCCCACACATGTCTGGGGTCACAGAAGTATTCTTTGTTGATTATTGAGTGAAAGTGTTACCAGCAACAAGTCTTACAGGTCCTCAGCAAACTCAGTTGTTGCCTCCTTGGAGGAAAGAATTCAGCCAAGGGGCAGAAGGCAAAGTGAGAGACTGAGACAAATTTTAGAGCAGAAGTGAAAGTTTATTTAAAAGTTTCAGAGCAGGAACGAAAGGAAGCAAAGTACACTTGCAAGAGGGCCAAGCTGGTGACCTGAAAGACCCAAGTGCCCTGTTTGGCTTTCGACTTCAGGTTTTATACATTAGCCTGCGTTCTGGGGTTTGCATTTCCTCTCCCTTGATTCTTCCCTTAGGGTGGGCTGTCTGCATGTGTGGTGGCCTGCCAGCACTTGCGAAGGGTCACATGCTCAGTATGTTTACTGAAGATGTGTGTGTGCTCACTTGGGGCGTTTTTTTCCCTTGTCAGTCAAGCATTCCTTCAGGAAGGTCACATACTGGTAAAACTCCGCCATTTTGCCTCTTAGTGCTCATGCTTGAGCCTGCTCATCCAGCTCTTGAGATCTTATTGGGAAGTTGCTGGTCACCAGCTTCAGGTGTTTTCTATCTATTGGGAGACGATCGTTCCCTGGTGCCAGCTATAACCAATTATTCTTTTAGCTAGCCAGTTTAACAACCGCCTGACCATCAACTGATGGTTGCCCAACATTCCTGGGGGGTGGGGGGCCTTCTCTGCCCTGCTCTTGTCTGCCTAGCTGTCTACTCTAACGAAAGAATAGGCAAACCACTGGTTTTTCCTATGTCAGAATAAAAGTCTGTCTGAAAATTGCTCAAAACATTTTCTTAGAAATGCTGGATACTTCACAGAAGAAGGTTCAATTACATCATATAAGAAAAGCTTGGGGCTGGGTGTGGTGGCTTATGCCTGTAATCCCAGCACTTTGGGAGGCCAAGATGGGCAGATCACGAGGTCAGGAAATCGAGACCATCCTGGCTAACACGGTGAAACCCCGTCTCCACTAAAAATACAAAAAATTAGCCGGGTGTGGTAGCGGTCACCTGTAGTCCTAGCTACTTGGGAGGCTGAGGCAGGAGAATGGCATGAACCTGGGAGGCGGAGCTTGCAGTGAGCCGAGATCGCGCCACTGCACTCCAGCCTGGGTGACAGAGTGAGACTCCGTCTCAAAAAAAGAGAAAAAAAAAAAGTAAAAGAAAGCTCAAGGCCGGGCATGGTGGCTCACACCTGTAATCTCAGCCCTTTGGGAGGGCAAGATGGGTAGATCACCTGAGGTCAGGAGTTTAAAACCAGCCTGGCCAACATGGTGAAACCCCGTCTCTACTAAAAAAATAAAAAATTAGTTGAGCGTGGTGGCACGTGCCTGTAGTCCCAGCTACTCAGGAAGCTGAGACAGGAGAATTGCTTGAACCCCAGAGGCGAAGGTAGTAGTGAGCCAAGATCGTGCCATAGCACTAGAGCCGGATGAGAAAGTGAGACTCCATCCCCCCAAAAAAAAAAGAAAGAAAGAAAGAGAGAGAGAAAGAGAGAGAGAGAGAGAGAAAGAAAGAAAGAAAGAAAGAAAGAAAGAAAGAAAGAAAGAAAAAGAAAGAAAGAGAAAGAAAAGGAAAGCTCACACCTGTAACCTGAGCACTTTGGAGGCCAAAGTAGGAGAAGCACTTGAGCCCAGGAGTTTGAGACCAGCCTGGGCAATGTGGCAAGACATCGTCTCTATAAAAAAATAAATGAATAAATAAGTAACAGTTCTGCTCTAAACCTTTTTTACTCAAACTTGAGACAATGTTACTTCTCATGGAGTAAGCTAATTTACAAATTAATTAAAGAGCTGTACAAAATTTATACTTACTATAGTTAGGAATAGTCCTAAAGTAAGGAGTGAGAAGCAGGGTAGAGCTTATTAACACATTTTGGGGATTACATACAGAATCCATATTTTTGCACAGCATTTGGACTAATGCTTTGGCTCCCCACTTCCTTCTTTTTTATTGATTGATTTAAAAATACTTCAGTTTTTAAGAGCAGTTTTAGATTCACAGCAAAATTGGTGAAAGTTTCAGATATTTCCCATATACTCCTTACCTCTACACATGTATAGCTTCCCCCATATCAGCATCCCACACCATGATGGTACATTTGATGAACTTACATTGACATGTTATTATCACCCAAAGTTCATAGTTTATGTTATGGTTAATTCTTGGTTGCTTTGACTTTTTATTTATTAAAATATTTTGCTTGATTTTAAAAAGAGAGCTGTTTATTGGAAAAGCAGAAAAACACACAGAAGAAAACAAAATCACCTGTATCTCACTCAGGGAAAAACCACGGAAACATTTTCATATATACACTTCTAGGTCTTTCTTTCCATCCTTACCATCCTTGCTTCCTTCCTTGCTTCCCTCCTTGCTGCTGCTTCTTTTTTTTTTTTTTTTTTTCATAAGTTGGTTTTTCGCCTATTTATCTGGGACATATTGTCCTATATTGTGTCCTATATTGTCCTATATTGTGTCCTATATATCCTATATTGTGTTCCAACAGGAGAGTTCTTAAAGGTTATGTAGCATTTCAGTACATAGATCTAACTATTTATTTAAGCAAACTCTTAGTACTGGTTTATAGATTGTTTCTAGCTTTTTGGCTATTAAGACTATTGCTGTAATTTTTTTAAAACCCTCTATACATGCTGGCCGAGCGTGGTGGCTCACACTTGTAATTCCAGCACTTTGGGAGGCCAAGGTGGATGGATCACAAGGTCAAGAGATCGAGAACATCCTGGCCAACATGGTGAAACCCTGTCTCTACTAAAATGCAAAAATTAGCTGGGCATGGTGGTGCATGCCTGTAGTCCCAGCTACTCGGGAGGCTGAGGCAGGAGAATCATTTGAACCCAGGAGACAGAGGTTGCAGTGAGCCAAGATTGTATCATCGCACTCCAGCCCGGCCACAGAGCAAGACTCCATCTCAAAAAACAAACAAACAAAAAACCCTTCTATATGTGCCATTATTTACATTGGTGCATATTTTTTCCCAAAAACAAAATCCTTACAGTAGAATTTTAGGTCAAATATATAAAAGTAATTTGGATAATTCAAACTGAACTGACTTATACTCCTACTTGTGCACTAATACTTTTGTAATACCTATGCTTTTATAAAAAGTAATAGGAGGGCCAGGCATGGTGGCTCACACCTGTAATCCCAGCACTTTGGGAGGCCAAAGTGGGCAGATCACTTGAGTTCAGGAGTTCAAAACTAGCCTAGTCAACATGATGAGACCCTGTCTCTACAAAAATACAAAAATTAGCCAGGCATGGTGGTGCACACCTGTAATTCCAGGTACTAGGGAGGCTGAGGCAGGAGAATCTCTTTAACCCACAAGGCAGAGGTTTCAAGGAGCCTAGACTGTACCACTGCACTCCAACCTGAGCAACAGAGCACGATTCTCTCTCTCTCTAAAAAAAAAAAAAAAAAAAAAAAAAAAAAAGTAATAGGAGGCAGTAACTACCAGTCATACAGCTAATGGCTTCTAGAGAGGCTAAGTGGATATCACTTTCCATTTCCAAGAAATGGGTGCTCACTAGTGTAAGGGACAAACTGGATTCATTCATTGTATAATTTAGAAAAAAAAAAAAATATATATATATACACACACTTGAATCTCTAAAAAGTTCTGAAATCCACTATTCCAGTAGAAAGCAAGTCTTCAATATGCATATTTTACTGTCAAATCTCATCTGGAGTGATTCAACTCAAATATTTATGAGCAATGAATAATGAATTGAGTGTAATAACTAGTTATTTCTATCAATGATTGATACTTATATGAAAGAAGAAAAATATGTTCAAGAGGTAAAGTGTGATTGGACCTCATGATCTCAATATGAATTTTGACCCTTATGGAATAAGTTGTGGAAAATCATGGTTTTAAAATAACCTCAAGGTGGAAGGAGAGAGAGAAGATCAGAAAGCATACCTATCAGGTACTACGTTTAGTACCTGGGTGATGAAATAACCTGTACACCAAACCCCTGACACAAGTTTACCTATATAACAAACCTGCACATGCACCCCTGAACCTGAAAGTTAAAAATATATATATATAAAATAAAATAACTTATCTTTTTACTTTGAGGTAGAACTGTTATTGGGGAAGGAGTCTGAAGCAATACAAACATTTATTTTATTTTATTTTATTTTATTTTAATAACACAGAGTCTTGACTGGGCATGGTGGCCCACACCTGTAATCCTAGCACTTTGGGAGGCTGAGGCAGGTAGATCATGAGGTCAGGAGTTCAAGACCAGCCTGGCCAAGATGGTGAAACCCCGCCTCTACTAAAAATACAAAAATTAGCCAGGTACGGTGGCAGGTGCCTGTAATCCCAGCCACTTGGGAGGCTGAGGCAGGAGAATTGCTTGAACCTGGGTTGGGGGTGGAGGTTGCAGTGAGCCGAGACTGCAACACTGCACTCCAACCTGGCCGACAGAGTGAGACTCCATCTCCAAAAAAAAAAATAAAACACCAGAAAAAAACAAAAAAACCCCCAGAGTCTTGCCATGTTGCCCAGGTTGGTCTTGAACTCCTGGGCTCAAGTCATCCTCCCACCTCAGCCTCCCAAAGTGCTAGGATTATATGCCTGAGCCACTGTGCCTGCTCTATGAAAACATTTTTGAAAAGATTTCCAAAGATAGGAGATTATGCAAAGTATAGCAACTATCAACATTGAGTATAGCAACTATGGCCATTGAGTTCCTGTCATATTCAAGGCCCTGTGAGAGGCTAGTGGGTGTAGTAAGCTGAGGAGACTGAGATGGTCACCCTAACAGTCTAATCAGGAGACCAATGATCATAATACAATGTAAGTTACATTGGAATTCTGAAAAGGATGTTAGAAATAAGAGCTTGGAGCCACAGAGAGAATAAGCACTCAGACCAAGGATTTCTCAGCAAGGCAAATTTACTTCTGCAGAAGGGTGCTGCCTGCATCAGTTACAAGCCCAAGAGCACACCAAACAAAGAAGAGAAGGGGTTGTTATCTGTAACACAGTTAGTCCCTGTTGCTGTGTCCTGCTCTCATTGGCTGGGGCTGGACAGCACAATCAATCTAAATCCTAGCTGGATATTTTAAATGGAGCAGGAGTGTGGGTTACAGCAGTGGGGCGAGTAGTTTTGGTGGGAAGAATACTTTTAGCGGGGAGGACAGTTACAGAGTGGGTAACCAAGGGAACAGGTGTGAATCAGATTAGGACTGGCAGGAATGTTTTTACCATAACTAGGGACAAGGAGGCACAAAGAATGAGGAAGTTAGGCTCTGAAAATAGAGAACAAAGAACAAGGAACCTGAACAAGCTGATTCTTTGAAGAGGAACTCACTGTACCCAATAAGGAGAATTCCAATTCTTTTGGGAAGTCAAATTAGGAGAGGTGGTGGGGCTACTTCAGCAACACCCTATGACTTTGATATGGTTTGACTGTGTCCTCGCCCAAATCTCATCTTGAATTGTAGTTCCTATAATCCCCACATATTGTGGGAGGCACCAGGTGTAGATAATTGAACCAAGGGGGCAGTTTCTCCCATCCTGTTCTCGTGATAGTGAGTTCACACAAGATCTGATGTTTTTATAAAGGACTTTCTCCTTCACTGGGCACTCATTCTTCTTCTCCCTGATGCCATGTGAAGAAGGACATATTTGCTTCCCCTTCCACCATGATTGTAAGTTTCCTGAGGCCTCCCAGTCATGCTGCACTGTGAGTCAAATAAACCTCTTTCCTTTATAAATTACCCAGTCTCAGGTATGTCTTTATTAGCAGCGTGAGAATGGACTAATACAAACTTCTAGTACATCCAGTCATTAAAGTCTGTAACAGGTAATGTTTTACTATGATTACAATGTTAAAAATATGGCAGTTGGGCACAGTGGCTCATGCCTGTAATACCAATATTTTGGAAAGCTGACACAGGAGGCTCACTTGAACCTAGAAGCTCAAGACCAGACTGGGAAACATAGTGAGACCTCAGTCTCTACATCTCTACAAAAAATAAACAAAATTAGCCCGATGTGATGGCCCATGCTTGTAGTCTCAGCTCCTCAGAAAGCTGAGGTGGGAGGATTGCTTGAGCCTGAAAGGTCCTTGTTGTAGTGAGCTGTGATATCACCACTGTACTCCAGCCCAGGCAACAGAATGACATGCTGTCTCAAAAACAAACAAATATATATATATATATATATGTATATGGAAAGACACAGAGTGTTAGCAGAGAAACAGGGTGCAGTGGTGTGCAACTGTAATCTTGGCTACTTAGAAGACTGAAATAAGAGGATCGCTTGATCCAGGAGGTTGAGACCAGTCTGGGCAACATAGTGAGACCCCTCCCCCTCATATATATATATATATATTTATACATTTATATAGCAAAGATACACTATTCTCACGAGATTACTTTTCAGGCTAAAGAGGAGTAGAAATACATATTGTTACAGTCTTGCCAATGCACCACAATGTAGCAAAAAGGAGTAGAAATACATATTGTTACAGTCTTGCCAATGCATCACAATGTAGCAGTCTCTCCTTGTGAGGTATCCCCTGGAGTTCTTTGTCTCACAAACAAGAGAATTAAGGAGCTTGAACACAAAGGATGAGGTTGGAGCAAAAGTTTAATAAGCAAAAGAAGCCTCTCTGCAGTGGAGAGGGAGCCCAAAAGAGGGTTGCCATTTTTACAGTTGAATGCAAAGGCTTTTATCAGAAACTGATTAAGGCAGGTCATCTTATTTGCATAAGATACAAATTTCTGGTAGCTCCACCCCATCCTCCTAATGCACATGTGGGCCCTTAGCTTGAGTTACTCCATATTGCTTTGTTCCCCTTACTGCACATGTGTCAGCAGACAGAATTTTCCATTGCAGACATGTCTGGGCAAGTCTTTCTTATTTGTGTGACTGTGAACATGTCTTAGGCAAGCCTCCCTGTGCAAGTTCCCTTATCTGTGTCTGCTGCCTGATTTTTCAGGCTGTTCTTTTGTTTGAAAGAATTGAACTGAGGGCTCACCCTAACTGCCTGCCTGACTGGTTTATTCCTTTCTCCTCTCTCAATGTAATCATAGAGCTATGCACTGGTATTATCTCTTTAAAAATCATTTGAATAATACAGAAAAATGTTCAGGGTTGGTAATGATTTTTTCTCATAATTCTGAAGGCTTTCCCCCATTGTCTCTAGCTTTCTGTGTGACTGTTGAGAAGTTTGATTTCATTCTGATTCTTAGTTCTATATCCGTGACCTGGTTTGTTTGTTTGTTTGTTTTTCCTTCCTTTAGGAGCTTTTAGAATTGGCCCAGCATGGTGAGTTGTGCCTGTAATCTTGGTACTTTGGGAGGCGGAGAGAAGAGGAGTGCTTGAGCCCTGGAGTTTGAGGCTGCAGTGAGCTATGATCGTGCCACTGCACTCCAGCCTGGGTGACAGAGCAAGACCCTGTCTATCCTGTCTCTAAAAACAAAACAAAACAACAACAACAAGAACAAAAAACAGGTATGGTGTCATGCTTCTGTGGTCCCAACTACTTGGGAGGCTGAGGTAGGATGGCTTGAGTCCAGGAAGTCGAGGTTGCAGTGAGCTGATCACTGCTGAGATTACACCCTTGGGCAACAGAGTGAGACCCTGTATCAAAAAAAAAAAAGAAGAACAACAACAAGAAGAAGAAGCTTTTAGGATGCCTCCTTATTCCATGGGTTCTTAACAGCTTCCCCTTCTCTCTTGCTGCCTAGTCTCATCTGCAGGTGTGCACATTTCCTTCCTTTCCCAATGATGAGAGCTAAGACTTGGTGGAAACATTTTTTCTTTTTCTTTCTTTCTTTTCTTTTTTTTAGAGACAGGTTCTCCTCTGTCCCCCAGACTGGACTGAAGTAGCAGGATCACGGGTCACTGTGGCTTCCACCTCCCAGGTTCAAGTGACCCTCCTTCCTCAGCCTCCCAAAGTGTTGGGATTACAGGCGTGAGCCATGGCACTAAGCCTCACTGAAACATTTAACGAGACTTTAATAAATACTTAATGATTTCAGGATAAAATTTTAAGACATCAGACTTAATTTTTTTGGTTTTTACCATTCTTAACCCACAGCAACTATTTGACTAACTTTTTACCATAATGGCCAAAATGCTCCTTTTCTAACTACTTAAAAAAATGACTTTTCATTCAAAAATATACTAACTAAATATCCTACGAGAATATTTTGACCTTATGGTTTCAAAGACCCACTCACTGATGACCTTGGCATGACAGTTTCTAGTTAGAGAATATTGCATGGAGTACATTTGAATTGTATGCTATGTTTGACTTTTGTTTTGTCTATGTTTCTATGTGCATTAAGTAATAGAGATTCTTCAAGCTGTTTTAAGGTCTTCTTGTGTTTAGCCTTCATTTGTCCTAAAGTGTTTGTTTGTGTTATAGTTTTACTTAAAAAGCAGTTCAAATGCAAAATAACTATGAACCTCCAAAAGGTAGAAGTATTGGTGAAAAACAAAAAACCAAAAAAAAAAAAAAAAAAAAAAAACAGGTCCAGAAAGAAGAAAGTTAACCATGAACTAAGATGGATGAGACAAAGAAAAGGAAAAGGGAATAAGAATAGAGTATATTGAATGCTTTTAAGGGAGAGCTCACTGTATTGTGTATGATAGTTTTTGATAATTACAAGAAGAGAAAGAAAAATTCTGGGGCCAGCACAGGGGCTCACAATGAGGGTGTAATCCCAGCATTTTGGGAGGCCAAGGTGAAAGGATTGCCTAATCCCAAAATCTGTAGAACAGCCTGGGCAACATGGTGAAACCCCATCTCTACAAAAAACAAAACAAAACAAAACAAAACAAATCCAAAACAAAACCAAAACAAAACAAACATCAAAAATTTGCTGGGCATGGTGGCACGTGCCTGTGGTCTCAGCTACTCAAGTAGGAGGATCGACTGGGGCGGCGGAAGTCAAGGCTACAATGAGTCGTTATTCAAACATTGCACCCCAGCCTGGGCAACAGAGTGAGACACTATCTCAAAAAAGGAAAGGAAGGAAGGAAGGGAGGAAGGGAGAGAAGGAGGAAAGAAGGAAGGAAGGGAGGAAGGGAAGGAGGGAGGGAAGGAGGAAAGAAGGGAAGGAGGGAAGGAGGGAAGAAGGGAAGGAGGGAGGGAAGGAGGGAGGGAGTGAGGGACAGAAGGATTGATTCTGAATTGGTTATACATTGCAGGAAATTGATCATATCCCCAAAACGAGCTTCCTCTAGTTTCAATCTAAAGAAAGAAGAAATTATTACCAAGTTCACTTGACTCTAATGTTTTTGTTGTTGTTGTTATCAAAGTATGGGGTATTCAGTCTTGAATTAAATGATGTGCTGTCAACAATCCAGTCTATGTCATGTAGGATGATCAGTATGAGGCAGGAAAATAGCATTTGGAGGCAGGAAATATAAGGCCAATTCCCACTTCAGCTATGGCAGGAAATATCCTCTCCATAGGGTGTATGCTGAGTAAATAACTTTGCCATTCTCTTCATTTACATAAGGCATACTCCAAGTACAGGGTATTTAAACTCCAAAAATTCTGTAACAAGACCCTTGAGCCCCTATGCTTGGCTCACTCCCACACTGTGGAGTGTACTTTCTGTTAGGCAGGAATCTAGACCTAACATAGCGGTGACATGGGGCACCAAAATGTAAAGGTAAACTGAGGCTGGAGCCCAACCGGGAACGAAGACACAAGGCAAATGGCAGTGAGAATAGCCTTTATTAGGACTCGCGGGCGAGGTTCCTCAGTCCAAAGGTGCGGGCCGAGGAAGTTGCGCTGAGGGAGGAGGGTAGGGGCTTTTTATAGCCCGAGAGGTAGGGAAGCTGGTTGTACAAACAGAGCCTGGGGGGTCTTGAAACTACTAGGGCAGGAGTCGAGTAAGGGTCATGAGGAAGGGGTCTTTGGAAACTGTCAATTGAAACTGCTGTTTACGAACTTGTGGAATGCAGGTGAGCTGCAGGTCATGGGGGAATGTGGTTGCCTAGCCAGAACTCTGACGCATGTAAGTCTGTGGGTGTGTACAAGGGTGAAGGGAGTCTTTAACAAAAGGCCTGCTACACCAGGTAACGCTGCCATGTTGGGTCTAGATTCCTGCCTAACATTTTCATATTCATTCAATCCCTTCATTCCTTCCTTGCTTCATTTGTGCGTGTTGTCCAATTCTTTGTTCAAGACACCAAGAGCCTGGACACCCTCCACTGGTGACAAGTGTAGTGCTTTGGGCAGTTTTTCCTCCAGCGTGGTATGGCTTTATACACTTGGAATTTTGCATTAAGTCCATGTATTTCTATTCAAAAATATATAATTTCATTTTAAAAATCACAATTAGGTTTCTTTTATAGAACTTGATAAATTAATTGCAAAGTGTATTTGGAATAGTAAACATTCAAGAATAGTCTAAATAATCTGAGAAGAGAAATAACACAGTAGATGTACCCTCTTAGACTGAAATACTATATAATAAAGATGCATAAATTAGAAGTGTGTTTAAGAATAGACAAAACAATAAATAAAAGGAGACCCATGCGTATATGGAAATCTGATAAAAGCTACAGGTGGCATTTCAAATTAGAGAGAAACAGATGAGCCATTTAATGAATGTGGTTGGTACCACTGGTCATCTGTGTGAAAGTAAGAATGAATTCGGTTTTCCTTCCCTTTCCCACCTTCAGAAATAATAAAATATTCATGGCACAGAGTTGTTACTATATTACATGATTGTGCAAAAGAATAAGGTATATTTATGTGTAAAAATATGAAGAGATCTTCAGACTGTAAAGTAAAAGGGGTAAGTCACAGAAAAAAATATATATAGCACAATTCTATCTGTGTGTGTGTGTGTGTGTGTGTGTGTGTTGGATTGGGGAAGACAAACCCCAAGCCCCAAGTACACATGTGTATATTAATACATATGCAGAGAAAAACGCCCTGGAAATATGTACAACAACTGTTACCATGGTTACCATGAGGCGGCGAGTAAGAGCGGGGTACAGCTGTGGGAGCCGTTATTATTATTATTATTTTTTTTTTTTTAGAGATTTTTTTTTTTTTAGGAGTTTTGCTCTTGTTGCCCAGGCTGGAGTACAATGGCATGATCTTGGCTCGCTGCAGCCTCCGCCTCCCTTGTTTAAGCCATTCTGCTTCAGACTCTTGAGTAGCTGGGATTGCAGGCACACGCCACCATACCCGGCTAATGTTTTGTATTTTTAGTAGAAATGGGTTTCACCATGTTAGCTAGGCTGGTCTCGAACCCCTGATTTCAGAAGATCCACCCATCTCAGCCTCCCAAAGTGCTGGGAGTACAGGCATGAGCCACTGCACCCGCCTGGGAGCCATTATTCTTTATTCCAAGCTTCCACAGTGGTTAAATTTAAAAATAAATAATACTGTGAAACAATCACATTGAAAGTATTATGAAAATTGTAAATCTCTAAATAAATATGTGGTTATTTAAGAAATCAAACTGTTCAATTGGCTTTTTTTAATTAAAAAATGTTTTTCCTTTTTTTTTTTTTTTTCTTTTTATTTTCTGGAAGTCTTAGCTTTGCAGGGTAAAAAATGTTTGTTCTTAAAGATGCAGGTTTTGGCCGGGCGCGGTGGCTCAAGCCTGTAATCCCAGCACTTTGGGAGGCCGAGGCGGGCGGATCACGAGGTCAGGAGATCGAGACCATCCTGGCTAACATGGTGAAACCCCGTCTCTACTAAAAATACAAAAAACTAGCCGGGCGTGGTGGCGGGCGCCTGTAGTCCCAGCTACTCCGGAGGCTGAGGCAGGAGAATGGCCTGAACCTGGGAGGCGGAGCTTGCAGTGAGCCGAGATCGCGCCACTGCACTCCAGCCTGGGTGACACAGCGCGAGACTCCATCTCAAAAAAAAAAAAAAAAAAAAAAAAAAAAAAGATGCAGGTTTTGCTATGTTGCCTAGACTGGTCAAGGACTACTGGGCTCAAGGGATCCTCCCACATCAACAAACAGGTACCTGTAACCCTGTCTGGCTCTCAACTAGCTTTTTGAAAAGGTTTTCTGCCTGCTAGTCTTGGGCTGGGTCAGTGGTTCTCAAAATGTGGTGTAAGAAACCCTAACGGTCCCTGATGCGATTGCAGGGGGTCTGTGAGGTCAATACTATTTTTTAAATAATACTGATGTTATCTGTATTTTCTTCCCATTCTTTAATGAGTTTACAGTAGATTTTCCAGGAGAAAAAGAGGGTCATGAAGTTAATGAGATAGATGGGACTAGGGGAAGTAGCAAGATTTTTCACTGTCTAGCTTTCTTGTTGTAGTTTAATCTTTAAACCGTAAAATGTGTTACCTATTAAAATACGTATATTAGAAAATCTTAAAGATGAATACTTGTATAATCTCTGGGTATGCGAGGTGTTCTGGTTGCCTCGAATGATGGAGAAGTGGAACTGTGGCCCCACCCAGGTCTATGTTGTATGACAGAGAAATAAACTTGATATTATTTGAGCCACTGAAATTGTCATATCAGCCTAACTCATAACTAAACTAATAGAGGCTTAAATGTCTCTTCTTCTTCTTTTTTTTTTTTTTGAGAGAGAGTCTCACTCTGTGGCCTATGTTGGAGTACAGTGGTGCAATCTCAGCTCATTTCAACTTCCAGCTCCTGGGTTCAAGTGATTCTCATGCCTCAGTCTCCAAAATAGCTGGGACTACAGGTGTGTGCCACCACACTTGGCTAATTTTTGTAGTTTTAGTAAAGAAAATGTTTCGCCATGTTGGCCAGGCTGGTCTCGAACTCCTGGCCTCAGGTGATCCACTTGCCTTGGCCTCCCAAAGTGTGGGATTGGAGGCATGAGCCACTGCACCAGTCAAATGTCTCTTAATGCAGCTCCTCTCCAACCAAGAATGTCATTATAGAATAATAAACAAGCATTCAAATATATTTTATAAATCTATAGATGTCCATATGTATTACTGGGTGCTTTTATCTACTTGAGGTGCTATAACAAAGTACCATAGACTGGGTGGCTCAAACAACCGAAATTTCTCACTGTTCTGAAGGCTGGGAAGTCCCAGGTTCTAGCCAATTCCATTCCTGGGGAAGACACTGTTCCTGGCTTGCAGACAGCTGTCTTCTCCCTAGGCTCTTACATAGCCTTATTATTTATTTATTTATTTATTTATTTATTTATTTATTTATTTATTTTTTTATTTGGTGTGTGCCTGTGAAAGACAGACCATAGCTCTCTTTCTCTTCTTATGCGGATACCAGTTCTACTGGATTAGGGCTTGTGATAAACTAAATATATATTTGATCTTTGTCCCAGTTTCTGACACAGAACCCCTAAAGTTCTTGTAATTTCCTGAGTGATAAGGGTGCTAGGAGTAACTTTTGTTCTAATATTTGGTCTTTGACCCTGGTTGCAGACACAAGAACTTCTAAAACTCTTGGAATTTCCTCAGGGATGGGGAATGAGGATGGGCAGTGCCTTTTGTTATTCATAATAAGCACCTCTTAACCATAGAAGATTTGTGGTGATGATGTGACTCTTGCAAGGTGGAATCTGGTAACCAGAAAGACCAACACTTGGCCGGGCACAGTGGCTCATGCCTGTAAACCTAGCACTATGGGAGGTCAAGGTGGGTGGATCATGAGGTCAGGAGTTCAAGACCAGCCTGACCAAGATGGTGAAACCCTGTCTCTACTAAAAATACAAAAATGAGCCAGGTGTGATGGTGGGCACCCGTAATCCCATCTACTCGGGAGCCTGAGGCATAGAATTGCTTGAACTTGGGAGGCAGAGGTTGCGGTGAGCTGACATCGTGCCACTGCACTCCTGCCCAGGTGACAGAGCGAGACTCCATCTCAAAACAACAACAACAACAACAACAACAACAAAAACCAACACTTTGTTATAAACAAAGTTTCGGTGCTGCAAAAGAAATAGCACTCGAATATAAAATTTCCTTTTTAATTCTCAGCAAAGCAAGTTACTTCTATAGAAGGGTGCACCCTTACAGATGGAGCAATGGTGAGCGCACACTTGGAAAAGGGAGGGGAAGGGGTTCTTATCCCTGACGCACGTGGCCCCTGCAGTTGTGTCCTTCCCCTATTGACTGGGGTTAGACGGCATAGGCTAAACTAATTCTGACTGGCTAATTTAAAGAGAGTGATGGGGTGAGTGATTTGGCAGGAAAAATGGTTATGACAGAGCAGGTAATCGGAATGAGTCAGGGTGGAGTAGGAAATCGGAATGAGTCAGGGTGGACAATGAATCAGGGTGGAGTAGGTAATTGGAATGAGTTAGGGTGGAGTAGGTAAATGGAAAAGATTGCTTTATGTGGAAGTAAAGTTTAAAAGTAGAAGGCAGAGAATTGAACATATTGACATATTAATTCTTTGAAGAGAAATGTATAACTCGTATTTAACAACTTCCTCCTCTTGCATTTTTCCTTACAGCTTTCTCTTCAAACTCCTTTAACATGTCTTTGCTTAGTTGCTCTGCTTGATTTTCCAAAAGAAGGAGCTTCCCTGGTTAAGGTGGAGAATAGTTAAGGGAGGTCTTAGTAAGTGCTGTTTCTATGAGCCTATGCACCAACCCACAGATGCATGATATGACACAGCACCCAGCAAGAATAAGTACACCTATTATGGCTACGAGGGAGTTAAGAATGGAGGCTATTATTCCTTTCCATTTACCGAACCACTTTTCTATCCATCCTGTAAAGTGGTCATTTACCCCTGAGTCGCTGGCTAACTCATTGGATAGAGCAGTCAGACCTTGCAATGCCTTTGTTTTACTTCCATTAGGGGCTGTGTTGTTTGGGATGAAGGTGCAACATTGAGTTTTAATCATGACGCAAACTCTTCCTCTTTCTGCTAATATCATGTCTAAGGCTATCCTATTTTCCCAAGCCATCTGGCTAGTAGCCTCTAATTGCTCAGCTATTCCTTTAATAGCATCTCTAGTGTAGTTAATAAATCGCTGTTGGTTGTAATAATGTAGTTTATCCAATCTACATTTTTATTAATTGTCACCCACCAAAATATTGACTCAAATCCTGCAGCTATTTGATTTTGGACTTTAAGTTGATCTCGTATTCCCCGTGGGACTCCAATTGGGTCTAAATAGACGTGAGAGTTGAAAGACCCATAAGGGGTTTCTCTTGCTTTATGATGTCTTATTTTTCCTTCCTCTGGTTGATGAAATGCCAGGGTGAAAGGGATAGCCAACTGGACTAAAGCACAAGTACCACTCCAGTTATTCCGCAGTGTCCAGTAAAGGTCCACCACAATACCATCACACATCCTCTTGGGGATTAACAAGGGCTGACGGATTGATAAGCTCTTGAAAATTCTTGGCCGCGCACGGTGTCTCACGCCTGTAATCCCAGCACTTTGGGAGGCTGAGGCGGGCGGATCACGAAGTCAGGAGATCGAGACCATCCTGGCTAACACGGTGAAACCCCGTCTCTACTAAAATTACAAAAAAAAAAAGTTAGCCAGGCGAGGTGGCGGGCGCCTGTAGTCCCAGCTACTTGGGAGGCTGAGACAGGAGAATGGCGTAAACCCGGGAGGCAGAGCTTGCAGTGAGCCGAGATTGCGTCACTGCACTCCAGCCTGGGCGACAGTGTGAGACTCCGTCTCAAAAAAAAAAAGAAATTTCTTAAGCTTGAGCCTGCCGGTCCTGCGGCAACAGTGTGGCCACGGTGCAGCAGCAGCAGCAGCAGCAGCAGCAGCAGCAGCGGCTGGCAGCCACGCAGGTGTTTATGTCAGGTGGCTGGGTCTCCGGGCGGCATGGCAGACTACCTGATCAGCCGCAGCACCTGCTACATGCCCAAGGACCGGCTCACCGCGCAGCAGCCCTTCGCTAGCACCCACAGCCTCACCTGCAACGACTTCCTGATTCTCCCAGGACTCATAGACTTCATAACTGATAAGGTGGACCTGAGCTCAGCCCTGACCTGGAAGATCACGCTGAAGATGCCACTCATCTCCTCCCCCCATGGACACTGTGACAGAGGGTGACATGGCCATCGCGATGGCTCTGATGGGAGGTATCGTTTCATTCACCAAAACTGCACCCCGGAGTTCCAGGCCAAGGAGGTGCGGAAGGTCAAAAGGTTTGAACAGGGCTTCATCATGGACCCCGTGGCGCTGAGCCCCTCGCACACTGTGGGTGATGTGCTAGAGGCCAAGGTGTGGCATGGCTTCTCTGGCATCCCCATCACTGAGATGGGCACCATGGGCAGCAAGCTGGTGGGCATCGTCACCTTCCGAGACATTGACGTTCTTGCAGAGAAGGACCACACCACCCTCCCCAGTGAGGAGATGACACCAAGGACTGAGCTGGTGGTGGCTCCAGCAGGTGTGATGTTGAAAGAGGCAAATGAGATCCTGCAGTGTAGCAGGAAAGGGAAGCTGCCTGTCGTCAGTGATCGCGTGAGCTGGTGGCCATCATCGCCCGCAAAAACCTGAAGAAGAACCGAGACTACCCTGTGGCCTCCAAGGAGTCCCATGAGCAGCCGCGATGCGGGGCAGCTGTGGGCACCCGTGAGGATGACAAATACCGCCTGGACCTGCTCACCCAGGTGGGCGTCAACGCCACAGTCTTGGACTCTTCCCAAGGGAGCTCAGTGTATCAGATCACCATGGTGCTAACAGAAGTACCCCCACCTCCAGGTGACTGGGGGAAACATGGTGACAGCAGCCCAGGCCAAGAACCTGATTGACACTGGTATGGAAGGGCTTGGCGTGGGCATGGGCTGCAGCTCCATCTGCATCACCCAGGGTGTGATGGCCTGCGGTCAGCCCCAGGGCACTGCTGTGTACAAGTAGGCTGAGTATGACTGGCGCTTTGGTGTGCCTATAATAGCCGATGGCAGCATCCAGACTGTGGGGCACATGGTCAAGGCCCTGCCTGGCCCATGAAGCCTCCACAGTGATGATGGGCTCCCTGCTGGCTGCCACCACGGAGGTCCCCAGTGAGTACTTCTTCTCAGATGGGGTGTGGCTCAAGAAGTACCAGGGCATGGACTCACTGGATGCCATGGAGAAGAGCAGCAGCAGCCAGAAACAATACTTCATCGAGGGGGATAAGGTGAAGATTGCGCAGGATATCTCCAGCTCCATCCAGGACAAAGGGTCCATTCAGAAGTTCGTGCCCTGCCTCATAGCGGGCATCCAGCATGGCTGCCAGGATACTGGGGCCCGCAGCTGTCTGTCCTTTGGTCCATGATGTACTCAGGAGAGCTTAAGTTTGAGAAGCGGACCATGTTGGCCCAGATTGAGGGTGGCGTACAAGGCCTGTGCTCTTACGAGAAGTGGCTGTACTGAGGACAGCGGTGGAGGCCGAGATGCTGGAGGGGGCGCACCCCAGTGTCCACCTTCGGGCACAGTCTCCCTCCATAACTGAGTGGTCCACAGATTTGCACTCTGGGCTCCCCAGCTCCTTTCCAGGGAGAGAGGAGGGGAGGTCCAGAAGGGTCTGTGGCCCCTCACTGGGCATCCCCTGCAGAGTCAGGACTGCTCTCTGGTCCAGGCTGCCCTGGGAGACCGACCAAGCCCAGTCAGCTGGGTTCTTAGGCCCTGCGCCTGCCTCAGGTCTTTCTTGCTGCAGCCTGCTTCAGCCTGGCCCCCACCCCAGGGGCAGGCAGCCCCTCCTGGCTTCTCCTGTAGGGCACCTCCCTGCCCCCAGCCCCCCAGGAAATGGTGCTCTCCTGGCCCTGCCTCTGGCCCTTCCTGGGCCGCTGCCCCCTCATGTGGCACTTCTGAGCTCCTGACCTAGGCCAAGGGGAAGTCTCTGCCCCCTTCCCCGGCCCTGGGCTGCCCTCAGGTCCTGCTCCTCAGGCCACTTCCCTGTCCTTGTCCCTGGGGAGGAGGCTGCCCTGGTCATGACCACCTGCCTGTCATTCCTGACTCACCACCATCCCCAGGTGTACTGTTCCTGTCCTCTCCTCAGCTGCAGTTGAAGGCTTTAACTTTGCACACTTTGGGATCACAGTTGCATCATTGACTATTAAATGATTGGAATAAATCAAGCAGGTATCAAGAAAGAAAGAGAAGGAAGGAAGGAAGGAAAGAAAGAAAGAGAGGGAAAGGAAAAGAAAAGAAAAGAAAAGAAAATTCTTAAGCTCACTGTGTCCCTTCAGGTCTCCAAGGAACGCTAAGTTTCCTCCCTGTCTGGGAGACATGAAGTGAACTTAGTGTTGGGAAACAGAAGCTGGATGGCCTTCAGTGGCTGACCTGCAGGGTATCAGACTTTGGGATATAGCAGAGAGAGAGCTTGGCACGACTTGTTACCCCAGGCTGTAGAATCCTGGAAACGAACTACCATGCAACCCATGCCTGGTAGACTGGAGGACAAACCTAGTGGAAAGGGAACAATCTGGGCCTCTGGCCTGCCATGCGCACAAGCATAACAATTGCTTTTGTTTAACGTGCAGATGGAATATTTGATCCATTCCAACCAGGCATGTACATCTTAGTATCCTGTCTCAACTGCCAAAGTTTGTTTTAAGTCTTTAACTTCTACCATCGCTATCTTGGCCTTGTCGTTAGATGGAGGAGGAGCAATGGTTCCGTTGTGACAGGTTTTGGAAAAAGGCTTAGAGGAAGGTGCAGGTGGTGGGGGATCAAAGAAATGCATTTCAAAGAATCCAATAGGGTCTGTCCCTGAAACCTCAGCCTCCATACCATAAAACTGGCTTAAAGAAGAGAACCGGTTTAGAAAAGGGGAAGAACTTTGGGGGCTCAAGATAATAACCTGTATAGGATTGCACTGGTTTAGTTGACAGTTGCGGGGGGCTGTCCCTTTAGTAAAATGAATGTATGGTTTTAGGAAACTACAAAAACTGGTTGGGACAGTCCATCCTTGTTCTTTGGTGGTCAACAGAATGTTGGACCAACTATGGCACAAAAGCTGTACATGAAGGGGGCAAGATAAAGACCTGGTTGCCACTAGGGTCTTTATCGAAATCTCCCCAGATTAAATGGTCCCAATTCACTAATGCCCAGTCTGAGGAGAGCCAGGAGGCACAGAGTTACTCTTTTAAAGTAGAGGGCTGTCTTTGACTTAACAAGTCCCCATAGGGACTTGGCAAGCAGCAAAATGCAAGCACCAAATGCAATAGTTCAAGGCAAAATCGACTTGGTTATGTTAATAACTAGATGGTCAGCAATAGAGCAAGGAAAGAAGAAAGAGTATTAGAATAGATGAAAAAGAGTTAAATTTTTCTTAGCTTTAGTTTGGTAGGGTTTTCCCCTGGGACTATGGCCCACAACTCTGGAGGGGGTGGCGCTTTCTTGACTCGGGTGTGGTGAGTCCACCCTCTCTGCTGTGCAGACGGTGGTTTCAGTAGTTAGGAGCACTAAGTAAGGACCTTCCCAGGCTGGCTCAAGCTTTCACTTTTTCCAGCTCTTTTTTTTTTTTTTTTTTTTTTGAGACGGAGTCTCGCTCTGTCGCCCAGGCTGGAGTGCAGTGGCCGGATCTCAGCTCACTGCAAGCTCCGCCTCCCGGGTTCACGCCATTCTCCTGCCTCAGCCTCCCGAGTAGCTGGGACTACAGGCGCCCGCCACCTCGCCCAGCTAGTTTTTTGTATTTTTTTAGTAGAGACGGGGTTTCACCATGTTAGCCAGGATGGTCTCGATCTCCTGACCTTGTGATCCGCCCGTCTCGGCCTCCCAAAGTGCTGGGATTACAGGCTTGAGCCACCGCGCCCGGCCTTTTTCCAGCTCTTAATGAGGACATGCTCCCCAGGCTGATGTTGATGCACCAGGAACTCCAAGGGCAGCGCTTATGCTAATAGACCTTTAGTTTTAAGATAAGAGAAAACAGAAGTAGACCAAGTATATAATTTTTAAGGAATTTATCTTTTGTTTCAAAGGTAGGAATATCAGCAGTGGAGTGCAAATAAGGTAATCCGTAGAGCATCTCATAAGGAGAAAGACCAATATCTTTCCGTGGTGCAGTTTGAATTGTCAGCAGGGCAATAGGAAGACACTTGGTCCATGACAATCGAGTCTCGAAAACTAATTTGGTTAAGTCTAAGACCACTTAACCAACTGGGTTGAGTGAATCAGTAGAACAGTCTGATTCATCCCTTCTACTCTCCCTGATGAGGAGAGTATGGTATTCCCATCTAATGTCTAATGTTTGGGATAGCTTTTTAATAATGTGCGTGGTGAAATGAGTTCCATTGTCTGAGTCAATTTTTCTATTAGTCCAAACCTGGGTACTATATTTTCTTTTTTTTTTTTTTTTTTTGAGACAGAGTCTCGCTCTGTCACCCAGGCTGGAGTGCAGTGGCCAGATCTCAGCTCACTGCAAGCTCCGCCTCCCAGGTTTATGCCAGTCTCCTGCCTCAGCCTCCCGAGTAGCTGGGACTGCAGGCGCCTGCCACCTCACCCGGCTAGTTTTTTGTATTTTTTAGTAGAGACGGGGTTTCACGGGGTTAGCCAGGATGGTCTCGATCTCCTGACCTTGTGATCCGCCCATCTCGGCCTCCCAAAGTGCTGGGATTACAGGCTTGAGCCACCGCGCCCGGCCATGGTACTATATTTTCAATTAGGGCCTTAACTACATTATTGTCTGCTGCATTAGAAAAGGGGATAGCTTCGACCCAGTGAGTGAGGTGGTCTACTATCACTAGTAAATATTTTGGATGATCTAATGGAGGCATTTCTGTGTAAACAACATGGATACTTTGGAATGGCCTTAAGCCCGGATTCCTTCCCCCAAGAGGTAATCTTTTTATAGTATGTTTATTAGTTTTCTTGAATACTAAGCAACTATCTGTAACCTGTTTGGCCAGGGTATAAATTTCTATACAATCATAAACTGAGAACTGCTCTCTGGTCTGGCAGTATCCATTTTCCTTCTGAATTCTCTTTAGCGCCTATTTTTATTCGTGTTTCTTTTTTGGTGGAAGAGAAAATGGGGATTACAGTAGGAGGAGGGAGGCAGGGAGTTAAGTGAAAAATGCGCATTTCAGAAGATACAGCAGCCTGCTTGGCTACCTGATCTGCTAGGTTATTTCCTCGACTTTCAAAAGAAAGGCTTTTGTGGTGTCCAGAACATGGACAATACCTGTTTCTTCTGGCAACTGAAGATTATTCAATACTTAGGTAATCAGCTCTTTGTGAACAAGGTCTTGACCTTTACTATTAATGAGACCTCGTTCAGTCCAAATTTTCCCAAACATATGGGCCACTCCAAAGGCATACCTGGAATCAGTATAGATGGTTCCTTCCTGGTTCTGTAAGTACTTTAAGGCTTGGCTGAGTGCAAACAGCTCACACGTTTGAGCAGATCAACTGTTGGGCAGTTTTCCTGACTCTATTTCTACAAGAGTTTCTCCATCAATCAGTGAATACGTATTTTGTCTTTTTCCCTCAATCACCTGGGAGGAACCATCTATGAATAAGTGCCATCCAGTCCAGAAGGGGGTTTCTCTTAGGTCTGGTTAAACCTTTGTATGATAATCAATTAAATCTAAACAAATGTGTTCCCTCCTTAGATTTGGATTCCCTATTAGGAAACCTGCTGGGTTGAGTGAATTATCAGTGGTCAATGTTAAATCATCCCTTTCTAACAGAATGGTCTCATACTTTAAAATTCTTGAATCAGTAAGCCATCTCCCTGCTCTCTGATTTAAGATAGTTCTAACTTGGTAAGGCATGCTTACTGTCAATTTTCCTCCAAAGCTTAGCTTTCTGCTTTCCTCAACTAGTATTGCCATAGCCGCGATGGACTGGATGCACTGGGGCCATCCACAAGTTACTGGGTCTAAGACTTTTGATAGGCTACAGGCTGCCAGCAGCCTCTGTGTTCTTGAGTCAGCACTCCTAAAGCTACCCCACTGTCCACATTAACAAAAAGGTGGAATGGCTTTTCTAGGGAGGGTAAGGATAAAACGGGGGCAGTTATGAGCCTTTCCTTCAGCTTCTCGACTTGATCAACTTCCTCAGAAATTCACAGGAGATGGTTGGGCTTCTCCTGGGCAAGTTTTTGATATAACAGTTTACTGTGTAGTGCATATGAGTCAATCCATAAGTGGCAGTATCCGACTAACCCTAAACATTTCCTGAGTTCTTGTTTAGTTTGAGGCAAGGGTAGGGACACTACTCCCTCGATTTGTTCAGGCCCTATTCTTCACTTGCCTGCACTTATTAAGTGGCCTAAATATTTAACTTTGGTATCTACATACTAAAACTTTCTTTTTGAGACTGTAGCCCCCCAAACTGCAGATGTTTAGGAATATGTGTAGATGAGTCAGTTACCTTCTCTATATCTTCACCAGATATAAGAATGTCGTCCACGTACTGAAGAAGGCATATTTGTTCTGGGATGACAACTCTTTCTAGTACTTGTTCTAAAATTTGACCAAAAAGATTAGGGGAGTCTGTAAACCCTTGGGGCAAGACTGTCCATTGATATTGTTGTTTCTGCCCTGAGTGGGGATCCTCCTACTCAAATATATCAAATATATCTCGGCTATCTTCAGTCAGGGGACATGCCCAGAAAGCAACCTTCAAATCTATTACAGTAAACCATTGATGATTGTATGGAATCTTGCTAAGAATGGTGTAAGGATTGGGCACAATAGGGTGGATAGTCTGGACTATTTGGTTGATAGCTCGAAGGTCCTGTACTAGCCAGTATGACCCATCTGATTTCTTGACTGGCAGTATGGGGGTGTTATAAGAGGACATACAGGCCAGGCGAGGTGGCTCAAGCCTGTAATCCCAGCACTTTGGGAGGCCGAGACGGGCGGATCATGAGGTCAGGAGATCGAGACCATCCTGGCTAACATGGTGAAACCCCGTCTCTACTAAAAAATATATATAAAAAACTAGCCGGGCGAGGTGGCGGGCGCCTGTAGTCCCAGTTACTCGGGAGGCTGAGGCAGGAGAATGGCGTGAACCCGGGAGGCGGAGCTTGCAGTGAGCTGAGATCGGGCCACTGCACTCCAGCCTGGGCGACAGAGCGAGACTCCGTCTCAAAAAAAAAAAAAGGGGGGGACATACAGGGCTCGAGAAGCCCATCCTTAATGAGGTCTTCAATTATAGCTTTCAACCCTATCCTACCTTCTAGGGGAATAGGGTATTGCTTCCTTCTTACTACTTCTACCGGGTTTTTTTTGCTTGATGTGGATCGGAGGGACTTGAAGTTTCCCTCAGTTTCCTTTGGACCAGACATTAGGAGTAATATATTTTTCATCTGCAGTGGTGAGTAGGTTTAATGAGGTGAGGAATCCTCTTGGGCTGACTTGTAGACCTTTGGCCAACTTTAACGTTAAATCCCTCCCCAGTAAATTAGTTCCTGCTTCAGGGATTAATAAGAACTGAATATGAGCTGAGCAATCCTGGTATCTAACTTCTGTGCTTTCTAAATTTGTTGCTCTAAATCCTTCCCGTTTTACCCCGGAGGCTAAAACTTCCTCTGAGGAGGAGACAACATTAGATGGGGGAAACAGAGAAGTGAGCAGCCCCTGAATCGACTAAAAAGGTGATAAGCTCATGTTTAGGCCCCACCTCCAAATTTATCAAGGACTTCTGGTGAGACTCAAGATAGAAGAGACAGAGCGCCTGACCCCCCTATTCTTCCTCGAAAGTCATGAGTGGAAGAGCTTCTTTCTCCTTTCTTAGTTCAGGACATCCTCTCTCGAAGTGGCCTGTTCTTCTACATCTATAGCACCTATCTTGTCCTTCCTCCCCCTTAGTTCTGGGATTCTTTAACCCTGCTCCCTCATACTCTTTAGGGGATGTGATAGACGAGGACCTTGGTCCTCCAGATGGAGACTGGAGTCCTTTAAAAGAGGGTTCAGATCCTTTATAGTTTCTGGCTCCCTGGAAACTCTGTCTAGAAGTACCTGGGTTTGTAGCCATCTGTTGGAAGGTGGAAAACATAAGTTTTGTCTTTTGTTTCTGTTTTTCTTTGTCCCGTTTCATGTATACTTTCTGAGCTTCCCAGAGAAGCTCACTTAGGGGACAGTCTTCCCAATTGCCTATCTTTTGTAACTTTTTTGAAATGTCTGGCCAAATTTTAGTGACAAATTGGAGTTTCAGCATTCCTTGCCCAAGGGGATCATCCAAATCGAGGCCTGCATATTGCCTCATTTGCTCTCTCAGTCTGTCTAGGAATTTCATAGGCCTTTCGTCCTTTTCCTGTTGTATATCAAATGCTTTAGAAAGATTTTGGGTTTGGGGTACTGATTCCCAAATTCCTTTTATTATCATCTCTCTGAGGTCCTGCATATTTCCCTGGTGATCTGCGTTGTTATTGTCCCACAGCAGGTCTTGGGCAGGGAATTTCTGGTCTGCAGTAGGAACGTTTTCACCGGGAGGGTGTTCACGTTCCTAAACTACCATAGCAGCCCTACAAATCATAATCCTTTCTTTCCCTGAAAAGAGGATGCCCATGATGGACATTAACTCAACCCAAGTGTATAACTGAGGTCCTAAGGATTTGTCAATTTGGTCTGCCACTCCATAAGGGTCATCTAATAGCGGTTTAAGTTCCTCTTTAAAATTCCAGCTTTCTGAACTGGCTAAGGGAGCATTTACAAAGCCAATGGCCCCCTACTCCTTATGGTACCTCTTTCAAAGGGAAGAGGGTCGGGACCAACCTCTTAGGTACAGAGGAAAATCGGAAATTCTGCATATCTTTTTTACATTGTTCTACCTCATGCTGAAGTCCTTTTAGAGAGGGGTATTTAAGTTGGGAGGGAACAGGCTGGTGGGACATTAATTCCCAAGAGTCGGGGTTATAAGGAGGAGGGATAACATGAGTAGAGGGGGGATCTGGGATGGGATCTGAGGCAGCAGTGGCTGTCTGAGGGGAAAGACTGGGGACACTGGATGAGGGAAGATAGTCTAGGGCCCATGCACTGGAGTCTTTAGGCATGAGAGCTGGCTCCTCTGACTTCATTTTGAGGTGCCAGTTGGGTTCTTCCCTATTGGTTTTTAAGGGAAAAAGGAGGACAGGTCCTTGCCTCCAACAAAGGGCATAGCCTAGTTCTTCTTGAGACACTGGGCTTTTATCATTAACATATTGGATTAACAGCTGACACATTACATCCTCATTCAACCCAAACTTTGGCCAGAAGATTGAGGGTTTGAGGATGGGTCCTGGAGCCCAAATAAAACTAATATTTTATCATTTGTTGCTTTTTCCTATGTTTAGTCCTTTCATTATCCTTCCAGTATTTTAGCATGAGACCTAGGGGGCTATCCAGTGGGGATATCTTTGTTACCATATTTATCCCCCTTGCTCCCTGTCTTGCTTGGGGTATTTCCCATCTTGATGGTTTGGGGGTAAGGTTCGAGTTGAATTTCCTTTACTGGAAATGTCTCACCTTTTGGGGTGAGGTTCCATTTTCTGCACTGGAAATTCTTGCCTTTTGGGGTGAGGCTCAATTTCACCCACTGGAAATTTCTTGCCTTTTCTACTACTGGAGGTTTGTGTGAGGTTCAGTCCCCCTGACTGGTGATGTCTTGCCTCTTTTTAACCTCTAAGCCACCCTGACCAAGGATTACTTCATCGCCCCCTTGCGGCTTTCTTACCTTGGTCCTGACCACTAAGGAAATACTTTACCAACTCCCTTGGTGTCTTTTCCTTGGTCCATCCAAAGACTTGCATGGCCATTATGGAGGATCCTTAAAGCTAGGTTGCTGGCCAGTTTCTTTCCGTGTTGCTGAGAGCTTAGGTTATTCCTCAGACTGGGTGGGTCTTGATTTCTCACCCCTGAGGCTGCCACAAGGGGGCAGGGCATGCCTCTTCGTGAGAGAGAACCAGAGACCACCCCCAGAGGGGAACGTAATCATGAGCGAGCCCCCAAATTGTTATAAATAAAGTTTCAGTACCGCAAAAGAAATATAACTCAAATATAAAATTTTCTTTTTAATCTTAACAAGACAACTTACTTCTATAGAAGGGTTCACCCTTACAGATGGAGTGATGGTGAGCGCACACTTGGACAAAGGAGGGGAAGGGGTTTTTTTTCCTGATGCACATGGGCCCTGCTGCAGTGTTGTTCCCCTATTGGCTAGGGTTACACTGCACAGGCTAAACTAATTTCGACTGGCTAATTTTTTTTTTTTTTTTTTGAGACAGAGTCTCACTCTCGCCCAGGCTGGAGTGCAGTGGCACAATCTCTGCTCACTGCAAGCTCCACCTCCCAGGTTCATGCCATTCATGTCTCCTGAGGGACTATAGGCACCCACCACCATGCCCAGTTAATGTTTTGTATTTTTAGTAAAGACAGGATTTCACCATGTTAGCCAGGATGGTCTCGATCTTCTGACCTGGTGATTCCACCTGCCTCGGCCTCCCAAAGTGCTGGGATTACAGGTGTGAGCCACTGCACCTGGCCCTGATTGGCTAATTTAAAGAGAGTGACAGGGTGAGTGGTTTGGCGGGAAAAATGGTTATGACAGAGCAGGTAATCAGAATGAGTCAGGGTGCAATAGGTAATTGGAAAGATTGCTTTACAAGGAAGTTAAGTTTAAAAGTAGAAGGCAAAGAATTGAACATACTGACATATTAATTCTTTGAAGAGAAATGTATAACTTGTATTTAACAACTTGGCTTGATGGTTGGAACTTTCAGCCCCACCCCCTGACCTCTGAGAAAGGGAGAAGGGATTGACCTAATCACCACTAACCAATGATTTAATCGATTATGCCTGTGTAATGAAGCCTCCATAAAAATCCTAAATGATGGGGTTTGGAGGGCTTCCAGGTTGATGAACACATGGAGGTCCTGGGAATGTGGTGCCCCCAGAAGGGCATGGAAACTGTCTGCATCTCCTCCCCACCCCCATCGCTTGCCCTACACGGTACATCTCTCCCACTTGCCTGTTCCTACGTTTTATCCTTTATAATAAACCAATAAACATAAGTAAAGTACATTCCTGAGTTCCGTGAGCTGTTCTAGCAAATTATTGAATCTGAGTAAGGGGCTGTGAGAGCCCTCAATTTGTAACCAAGTTGATTGGAAGCACTAGAGGCCAGGGACTTGCATTTGGCATCTAAAGTGGGAGGCAGGCTGGGTGCAGTGGCCTGTAATCCCAGTTCTTTGGGAGGCTGAAGCAGGAGGATGGCTTGAGGCCAGGAGTTCGAGAGCAGCCTAGAAACAGTGAGAGCCTATCTCTATTAAGAAGAAAGAAGAAAGAAAGAGAGAAAGAGAGAGAGAAAGAGAGAAAGAGAGAAAGAGAGAAAGAGAGAAAGAAAGAAAGGAAGGAAGGAAGGAAGGAAGGAAGGAAGGAAGGGAAAAGAAAGAAAGGAAAGAAAGAAAGGAAGAAAGGAAGGAAGGAAGGAAGGAAGGAAGGAAGGAAGGAAGGAAGGAAGGAAGGAAGGAAGGAAGGAAGAAAGAAAGAAAGAAAGAAAGAAAGAAAGAAAGAAAGAAAGAAAGAAAGAAAGAAAGAAAGAGAAAGAAAGAAAGAAGTGAGGGGCAGTCTTTTTATACTGAACCTTTAGCCTGTGGGTTCTGATGTTAACTCTGGATGGTTAATGCCAGAATTTAATTGAATCTTTAGACACCCAGTTGGTGTTTGCAGAAAATTGGAGAATTCTTTGGTATGGAAAACCCACACATCTGGTGCCCAGAAGTGTTGTGAATATAGAAGAAAAGTGGTTTCCTTTTACAGCCCCACTCTGACGACCTCATTTAACTTTACCCTGAAGACCTAAATACAGTTGCATTGGGGATTAGGACTCCTATATATAAATGTGGTGGTGGTGGGTGGGAGGGAGAATGGGCACAATTTGGTCCAAACAGTGAGCACGATTATTAAAAAGCTTATTAAAATTATATGTATTGTAATTCCAATGATGTCTTGCAGGTATATATGTATAGAGTATATTTACATAGATTCTAAAAAGATGCTCCCCAAGTAACAATGAACTGTGGTAGTAAGATATAGGGATGCAGTGATAGGCATCTTTGAGACTCTTGGTTGTTTACATTAAGAATAAGTTATAGGCCAGTGAGGTGGCTCACACCTGTAATCCCACCACTGTTGGAGGCTGAGGTGGGAGGATCGCTTGAGGCCAGGAGCTCAAGACAAGTCTGGCCAACATAGCAAAACCCTGTCTCTTCAAAAAGTAAAAATAGCTATGTGTGGTGGCAAATGCATGTAGTCCCAGCTACTTGGGAGGCTGAGGTAATAGGATCACTTAACCAGGCAAGTCAAGGCTACAGTGAGCACGATTGTGTCACTGTACTCTATCCTGGGCAACAGAGCAAGACCATGTCTCAAAATAGAAAAGAACAAATTATAGAACAGAGAAGCAGAAAAGTAGGCATAAATAAAAGTTGATAGTGCAGGCATGGTGGCTCACGCCTGTAATCCCAGCACTTTGGGAGGCAGAGTTTGGGCGAATTGCTTGAGCTCAGGAGTTCAAGACCAGCCTGGCCAACATGGTGAAACCCCATCTCTACTAAAAATACAAAAATTAGCTGGGCATGGTGGCAGACACCTGTAATTCTAGCTACTCAGGAGGTGGGGCACGAGAATCGCTTGAACTCAGGAGTCGGAGGTTGCAGTGAGCCAAGATCATGCCCACTACACTCCAGCCTGGGTGACACAGCAAGACTCCTTCTAAAAAAATAAATAGGCTGGGTACGGTGGCTCACGCCTATAATCCCAGCACTTTGGGAGGCCGAGGCAGGCAGATCACGAGGTCAGGAGATTGAGACCACCTTTGCTAACATGGTGAAACCCCGTCTCTACTAAAAATACAAAAAAATTAGCCGGACGTGGTGGCGGGCGCCTGTAATCCCAGCTACTTGGGAGGCTGAGGCAGGAGAATTGCTTGAACCCGGGAGGTGGAGGTTGCAATGAGCCGAAATCGCGCCACTGTACTCCAGCCTGGGCGACAGAGCGAGACTCTGTTTCAAAAATAAATAAATAAATAAATAAATAAAAACAAAAATAAAATAAAAGTTGATGTATATCACCACCATGAAAACAAACAAAAGTTATATAACAAATGAAGATTTGTTTCATGCAAGTAAACTTAAATGTCTAAAAAATCCAAAAGAATGTCATTTCTTTTGTTTTTTTGAGATGGAATCTTACTCTGTCACCCAGGCTGGAGTGCAGTGATGTGATCTCAGCTTACTGTAACCTCTGCTGTACCCCCACTGCCACCCACTTCTGGGCTCAAGCAATTCTCCTGCCTCAGCCTCCTGAGCAGCCAGGATTACAGGCGCCCACCACTAAGCCCGGCTAATTTTTTTGAATTTTTAGTAGAGACGGGGTTTCATCATGTTGGCCAGGCTCGTCTCAAACTCCTGACCTCAGATGATCCACTTGCCTTGACCTCCCAAAGTGCTGGATTACAAGGGTGAGATACCACGCCCGGCCAAGAATGTCACTTTCTAAAGTATAAATGCATACAATGAATTCTACCTCCAAGGAAAATATTTCTTTAAAAGAAGAAATTGCTTCTGCTATTGCTACACTTCATGTTGAGTTGTGCTAGGATACTTGGCTTAGAAATTATTTCTTGTGAATAAACCATATCATCATTTTCATTGAGTCCTTTCAATTTCCCACTTTGGTCCACTCATCCATCTCACTTCCCGGCTCTCTTCACTATTTGCCCCTCATAGAGTGTGATGCATATCCTTATTTTCCATCTAGCTCCTAGTTGCTCTGTTTTTCTTTTTCTTTTCTTCTTATGTTATCTGCAACCATTATTTTACTCCATTTGTTTTCTTTCATTTGTTCTCATTGTCTTCCTCACACTCACCCTCTTTTCCTTCTCTTGATCCTCTTATTGGCTTACTCTTTATTGAGTTTTCTATTGCGTTTTTCCTCTTTTTCCTCTCTGCAAGCCCTACCCTCATAATAAAACCCAGTAAAAAGTGCTGCCACAGAAAAGGCAGAACATTAACATGTAGGGATTCACTCTGCCCCAATATTCCCAGAACAGTTCTGCTTGGGTCTAGCCCTAGCCCTTCTGGTGACTGCCCATCCATAGAGTTGGTAAGTTGACCAGAATCCCATTAGTCAATATTCAGTTACGGCCCACTCCATTACTTCTGTTCTTCAGATGGGGGAATAGCTATGCCCTTCTCTTGCCCTACCTCCACTCCCACCCCCACGCCCCACTGCCACTCGCTGGCTCTTTGTGACTTACTTTCCTCCACACTAAATGCTCAGAAGACATTATTTACCTGGGGAGGTGGAAGACTGGGGAGGGGAGGCAGTGAAGGAAAGAAGTATCTCCCGTAATAATCTGTCCTGAGCCTTCCATCTCTTTTTTTTTTTTTTTGAGACAGAGTCTCGCTCTGTTGCCCAAACTGGAGTGCAATGGCACAATCTCAGCTCACTGCAACCTCCGCCTCCCAGGTTCAAGTGATTCTTGTGCCTCAGCCTCCCAAATAGCTGGGATTACAGGCGCCCACCACCACGCCCAACTAATTTTTGTATTTTTAGTAGAGATCGGGTTTTACCATGTTGGCCAGGCTGGTCTTGAATTCCTGACCTCAAGTGATCTGCCTGCCTCAACCTCCCAAAGTGCTGGGATTACAGGTGTGAGCCACCACACCCAACTCTTCCGTCTTAGTAGAAGGTTCAAAAGAGCTAAATACTTGAGGAAAGAAGATATAATTGGGGCAAATGCTGAGAATACCACAGAGGGTGAGAAGACCAAAGCATGAGGAAGAAAGTTATAGATGTTTGGTTTCCATGATATTTCTGAGATATTAAAGAAATATAGAGGAGCATAAATGGTTTTTAGTCTAAAGGAATTACAATCTAGTAGGAGAAACTACATGTCCTTTATGTAGGGGTCCCCAGGATCATCCTTAGTTTCCACAATTTGCTAAAAGGACTCAAAAGATTCAGGAAAAGTTGCTATACTCTCAGGTACAGTTTTTGTTGTTGTTGCTGTTGTTGTTTTTGTGTTTTTTTTTTTTTTGAGATGAAGTTTTGCTCGTTGCCCAGGCTGGAATGCAATGGCAAGGTCTCAGCTTACTGCAACCCCCACCTCCTGGGTTCAAAGGATACTCCTGCCTCAGCCTCCTGAGTAGCTGCAATTACAGGCACCTGCCACCACACCTGGCTAATTTTTGTATTTTTAGTAGAAATGAGGTTTCTGCCATATTGGCCAAGCTGGTCTTGAACGCCTGACTTCAGGTAATTCACCCTCTTCAGTCTCCCAAAGTGCTGGGATTACAGGCGTGAACCACTGCGCCCAGCCTAATCTGTATCCTTTTGCTGTAATAAACTGTACCTGAAGCCAGGCATGGTGGCTCATGCCTATAATCCCAGCACTTTGGGAGGCCAAGGCAGGTGAATCACTTGAGGCCAGGAGTCCAGGACCAGCCTGGCCAACATGGCAGAAACCCCATCTCCATTAAAAATATAAAAATTAGCTGGATGTAGTGGTGCACGCCTGTAGTCCCAGCTATTTCAGAGGCTAAGGCAGAGTATTGCTTAAACTCGGGAGGTGGAGGTTGCAGCGAGGCAAGATTGTGCCACTGCACTAAAGCCTGGGCAACACAGCAAGACTCCGTCTCAAAAAAAAAAAAAAAAAAGGATACAGGTTAGAGTTAGCAAAGGGAAAAGGTGCATAGACCAAGTCCAGGAGAAGCCAGGAACAAGCTTCCAGTTGCTCCCTTCAGCACAGTCCCACAGATAGTGTTTCATTCTCCCAGCAATAATGTATAACAAGACATATGAAGACATATGAAGTCTTGCCAACCAGGGAGATGCACCCAAGCCTTGGATTCCAGGTTTTGTATTGGAGGCCCTGTAGGCATGCAGCACCTATATGACTGGTCTTGGCTACTCACTTTCCAGCTTCCCAGAGATCAAACTGACATATAGTGGCCAAGGGCCTCAGGTATATAAAACAGGTGTGAGCCATAGGTCCATCCCGAGCATAAACTCTCTGGTTAAATTGATACAGTATGGCCCAAACTCTCAAGCTCTTCTCTTATCAGGCAGGATATTCCAAAGGGGCAGAGGTAACCTCCCAGGAGCTAGTTAAGGGTCAATCCTTTCTTTGGAATGTGCACAATTTGAGTAACCTAAGCTTGCTAAGTTAACCCTTTATTGCACACCCAAGAAGTGTGTTATGTTGACTACAACATTTTAAAAAAATTATCTAAGTTTTTCATCTTCCTGATGGCAGAAAACTTGATGTAGTCATATTTGAGTTAATTTGCTTTTGTTTATTTTGTTTTTAGTCATTTAAATTTTAAACTCAATCAATACCATATTCATTCTCCCTTTTATCTATCACTGATTTGAAGGTCCAAGGGTTTAAGAGGGCCATGGCATATGTGGGGAAAGACATTAGATTTTGGGAGGCATTCTTGGTTTACCGTGGCATATGTAGAGTGTGCCTTGCCTCCATTTCCCCCCCTCCCACAATAAAACATCTGCAAATATTTCTTTTTGTTGTGAAACTGGGTCTTGCTTTGTGGCCAAGGCAGACCTCAAACTCCTGGGATCAAGTGATCATCCCTCCTCAGACTCCTGAGTAGGGGGTATTGCAGGCACAGGTCACCCTAGCCGACTAAAAATATAGGTTTTGTTTTGTTTCTTTAGAGACTGAATCTTGCTGTTGCCCAGGCTGGAGTGCAGTGACTATTCACAGGCATGGTTATAGTGCACTGTGGCCTGAGACTCCTGGTTTCAAGTGATTCTCTCACCTCAGCTTCCTGAGAAGCGAGGACTACAGCAGTGCACACCTGTGCTTGAGTTCCATTGGATTTTGACTGTGGGCCCCCCATGGACCCCACTGAGATAGTCTGAGATGGCCTTTGGTGCCTACTCATTGCATTCTCCTTATCCTGACTCACGTCATCTGGGCCTCTCTACTTCTAAAAGCCTGAGAATCTTTTCCTTCTTCCTCTAAAACTGTAAGAAATCGGGTGAAGGAGTTACTTCAGATCCTGTATGCCTAAACACGCCTCACAGTCAGAGTTCTACTGAAAAATGATTTTCTTTTTTCTTTTTTTTTTTTTTTTTGAGATGGAGTTTCACTCTTGTTGCCCAGGCTGGAGTGCAATGGCGCGATCTCAGCTCACCGCAACCTCTGCCTCCTGGGTTCATGTGATTCTCTTGCCTCAGTCTCCTGAGTAGCTGGGATTGCAGGCATGAGCCACCAAGCCTGGCTTATTTTGCATTTTTAGTAGAGATGGGGTTTCTCCATGTTGGTCAGGCTGGTCTCAAACTCCTGACCTCAGGTGATCTGCCCACCTCGGCATCCCAAAGTGCTGGGATTACAGGCATGAGCCACCGCACTCAGTCCTGAAAAATGATTTTCTTTTTCTTTCTTTTTTTTTTTTTTGAGACAGAATCTCGCTCTGTCGCCCAGGCTGGAGTGCAGTGGCACGATATCGGCTCACCGCAAGCTCCGCCTCCCAGGTTCACGCTATTCTCCTGCCTCAGTCTCCCAAGTAGCTGGGACTACAGGTGCCCGCCACCACACCCAGCTATTTTTTGTATTTTTAGTAGAGATGGGGTTTCACCATGTTAGCCAGTATGGTCTTGATCTCCTGACCTCATGATCCCCCTGCCTTGGCCTCCCAAAGTGTTAGGATTACAGGCGTTGAGTCACTGGGCCCGGCTGAAAAATGATTTTCTTAAGTGTCCTGGAAGTTCTAGAATTTCCACTCACTAGCACCTTTTGAGGGGTGGGATGAGAAATCTCACTAGCATCTAATGCTTTTTTTTTTTGAGATGGAGTTTAGCTCTTGCTGCCCAGGCTGGAGTGCAATGGTGCGATTTTGGCTCACTGCAACCTCTGACTCCCAGGTTCAAGCAATTCTCCTGCCTCAGCCTCCCAAGTAGCTGGGATTACAGGCATGCAACACTATGCCCGGCTAATTTAGCGTTTTTAGTAGAGACGGGGTTTCTCCATGTTGGTCAAGCTGTTCTTGAACTCCTGACCTCAGGTGATCCGCCTGCCTTGGCCTCCCAAAGTGCTGGGATTACAGGCGTGAGCCACCGTCCCTGGCCAGCATCTAATGCTCTTATTCTCCTTGCTGATGCCCTTCTCTTCCAGTTCAGATGGCTTTGATCTCCTCTCTTGTAGGTGGTGGTAGTGGTGCAGTTAAGAAACGGCACATCATCCAATTAGGCGGACCCATAGGATGGATATGGGAAAGCAGTAACATCAGACAGGAAGATCAGATGGGAATAAAATTGTGGAGAGCTTTAGATGCAGTAGAGAGCCACAGAAAATTATGGGACAAGGGAGGGACATAGGATGAGAGCTGTAATTAAGGAAGAGTAATCTATTGGTAGCGTGGATCTTTGTGAAATATATTTGAACACACTTTGTAGGGCAACAATATCTAAATAAAGAAATGATATGATTAAGAAAAACAAACAATAAATTCATTTTCTGGACTTGAAATCCCATATATGTGAACAAAGTACAAAGTAAGATTGTTTTACTCATGTGAAATTAGGAAGGCTAAAACGATGGAAGATAATTTTCTGTAAACCACGCTGATTTGAAAAACTTTAAGCTAGTGGGTTTGATCAAATTACATGGGATTCTTTCAAAACCAGTCTGCTCAATTTTACCTCTCAGTTTTCCTTCTCTACCACCGTCATCTGGGGAATAAGAAGGACTTGTCTTTAGTAGGCTTGAATCCTGTATACCACCTATGTAATGAATTTGTAGCAAATTAAGGGAGCTGATTTTTGAACACAAAATTCCATTCCTAGTGTGTGAATGTTTTCAAGGTGCAGCTTCAAAAATATACAATACGGTTTGAATTCTGGGGAAGGAGTGTTCAACTTTGGGGTTGAAACTTTGGGCTTTAGGGGATAACAGATAAGTCTGAATTTTGAAGGAACTAAAACAAAGGGAACAGCGTGTACAAAGCAGGGTGGCCTTAGAATTGCAGCAGCATGAAGCTGAGAGTCGCGGCGACTTCAGCTTGAGAGGTATATACGGACGAAATCATGGAGGGATTGGTAAGTGGGTGAAGACAAGTGGGACAGACTTCTGTTTCTGGACTCACCCAGGTCAGAATCACTTGAGATGCTGTCAAAATTGAATAACTGAATACGGAGGTGGCCCAAGCACCTGCTTTTCATTAAGCTTCTCAAGTGATTCTCATGCAAACTAAGGTTTAAGAGCTACTTCTATGCAAAAAACAAAACAAAACAAAAAACCCCCAAGCTTAAACAGGAACCAATGGGGGTGGGAGGGGTGGCGGGAAGAGCCGTTGAATTTCATGTGATTAAGTAAAAGAATTTCTTACTTGAGGCCTGCGGAGATTGTGTTTAAGAGCAAGGTCTCGAAGGACGACTACGCTGCCTAGCCCACCCCCATTGTCATCCTATGTAGTCCTCCAGGAAAATTGTGATTTTAGCAAAGTCTTTCATGACCCACTCCATCTTTCTCTAAAGTCCAGTACCGCTTCATTCGTATTGAAAAAAAAAAAAAACTTATATACACTTCTTAAAGTTACGTGTTTACAAAAGCTTGTTTCCTCTACTCCGTTTCTATTCTTCAAGTTCCTTAAAAGCTGCGCCATTTTTTGAGTGAAAAATGTGCTTAACTTCTGATATCAGCATAGAGAGGTGAGGGAGGGAGGGAATAAAATAAGAGGGAGGGAAGAAATAAAAAAGAATCTTGAAGTAATGAATTATTTGGGCATCAGTATTGAGGCTTATTTTTACTTAATGATGCTATATTTATGCAATAAAAACATTAGCCAATCTGTATTAATTCCTGGGAAAACGAACCTTTAGTCACTTTAAAAAGCACATCACTGACTTTGAAAATTAACTTCACCTTTTTCATTGGGGAACCCTTTAAAAATTTCCAACTTGCACAAGAACTTCCCTCCCTTATTCTTTATACTCATTCATTCTAAAGATGAGTAAAATTAGGTTGCAATATCCATGCTGCCTCCAGAGTACCTCTTTCACATAGTATTTTTAGAAAATTATTTCCTTGTTTGCTCTTCAGTACTTCCACTCCTTCCTCCTGTGACCCTCCTACCATATTTACCCCTCCTACAAGACCAGGTCTCCAGTAATGAAACGAGTTTTCCAAGCAGTTACTTAATTAACGGCATTGAGTAGACAAGTGAGGTCCCGCCCCCTAGGAGGAGCTAACACCGCGGACCGAATCAGGCGGATGGTCGATAACAAATGAACCCTCAATCTTTTCAGAGGAGGAAACACACACAAAGGCCCAATCAGAGACCGCGGCTCCAGGAGTCCAGAGGGGGCGGGGCTGGACAAGCACCACCCACTTCCCAACCTCCCGCCGCGGCCGACAGAGCCTCGCGGGCTCCGACAGGTCCCGCCCCCTCGCCAGGCGCGGCTGCTATTGGGCGGCGGGCTCCTCGCCGAAGCCTCGGTTGCTGGGAGAGGGAGGGCGGGGGCGGGGCCTGAGGTGGGCTTGGGGAGCGATGAAGAGAAAGGCGGGGAGGTAAGGGCGGGCTGGGCGTATTCGACGAGCGCCGCGGCGGTTGGCGTAGCGGACGGGGTGCAGCCTCCCCGGTGTGAGGAACGGTCTCCGCTGACAGATCCCCTTCTTCCGGCCGCGCCACTCGGGAGGCGGATCCCCTGGGCCTGAGGAGGCTTCCCCCGCCCGGCTTGCTTTCCCTCCCTCCCTGGCGCTGCCGCGAGTCCACCGAGCGGCCTCTGAGGAGCAGCCGCAAGAGGAGGAGGAGGTCGTCGGGGGCGGCGGGCGAAGACCGCGCTCTCGCTTCCCCGGCGGCGGCGGGGGCAGGACAATGGAGGTGGCTGTGGAGAAGGCGGCGGCGGCGGCGGCAGCGGCCTCGGCGGCGGCCTCCGGGGGGCCCTCGGCGGCGCCGAGCGGGGAGAACGAGGCCGAGAGTCGGCAGGGCCCGGACTCGGAGCGCGGCGGCGAGGCGGCCCGGCTCAACCTGTTGGACACTTGCGCCGTGTGCCACCAGAACATCCAGAGCCGGGCGCCCAAGCTGCTGCCCTGCCTGCACTCTTTCTGCCAGCGCTGCCTACCCGCGCCCCAGCGCTACCTCATGCTGCCCGCGCCCATGCTGGGCTCCGCCGAGACCCCGCCGCCCGTCCCTGCCCCCGGCTCGCCGGTCAGCGGCTCGTCGCCGTTCGCCACCCAAGGTGAGAACCGGCTGCGGCCGCGGGGGAGCCCGGGGAGAGGGCCGGGAGGGGGCGGGCGCCCTTGTGCAGCGCGACCCGCTGTCATGTCGCCGCCGCCCGGGGTGCGCGGCGGGGGAGGGGCGAGCAGGAGGGTCTGTGCTGGCGACGGTGACATGGAGGGCCCGCGCTCTGCGGCGTGCTGCGCTCGGCCAGCAACTTCCCCGGGCGCTGTGGACTTGACCGCGCCGCCGCCGCCGCTCCGCGTTCTCTACAGCCGGGCGGCCCCTGCCAGCCGCACTTTTGCAGACCTCTGCGGAGTCTCCTGCAGCCGGAATCTCGGGTTCTTTGCCGCCTGCATCCAGTTAACTGCTACCCGCCCGCTGCCTCCACAAAGCTTTGTCCAGGTCCATATGATCCTGATCATCTCGTCTATACCCACGTTATTTGAGCTGGAGGGGAGAAGGGAGGGATGAAGATGAAGTGATGGTGACTTTCTTTCATGACTGATTGCAGATCGGATGTCATTTATTTCTTATCTTGCATGTTTGGGGCTCTTTACCTTAATGAGTTCCCAATTCTCTTCCCTCTCTTCTGCTGGGGACAAAGGAACCAAGAGACGTTGTTTTGTTGTGTGTCTCTTTCAAGGGTTTTATTTTGAGACGGTGAAGAGAAATAATGCAAAGTGATTTGGGGTGCAGGGTTTCCTGGTATTTTATAGATAAAGCTGGAAGTTACTGTTCTCTTTGTGGTGTTTATTACTGTAGAATTAGACTTTTGACAGGTGTTCCCATTGCTAACTTTAACAGGTTTGAAACGTTTAAAGTAAGTTTAAGTGGATACAGTTTTGGGTAGAACACTTGGCAGTTTTTAAATTTTATTGCAAATATTTGAGCACCTCCTTTTAAAAAAATACAGTGTAAGTGGAAAAGCATTTTTAATACTTTTTAGAGGGAATAGTTGATTTAGTTTGAAATAAAATGCTAATTTTGCGCTACGTTAAGGGAAGTGTGAAATGGATACTTTAGATTGTGGTCCGAGACTCATTTATTTAACTGCATGTTAGGCCCAGTATCCACTTGTAGGAGACAGTTTTCCATGCGTCTCGTTTCTTCACTCTTGCCAGCACCCTTGCCAGGAAGATACTGACTGCCCTTTGTTTCTGTTTTTCACGGATATTATCTAAAGAGCAGCCTTCGATAGTGTCTTCCACCAGAGCAAGAGGCAGGGATACGTATTATCCAGTATAATAAGAATAATGTCTCCCTCTGGAGCGAAAGGGTAGGCATGCTTACTGCCCATCTTAAAAGATTAGGGTTCCCTAAGCTTAGGGTTCCTCTCCTGTAGAGAAGGAACTGCCTGTGTAGATGTCAGCTGGCTCTCTTCACGTTGACCAGTGGGAACCTGGAGTTCCGAGAATTAGTGCAAAAATCTTGATGCTTTGGCTTATGCTGTTCCTGTGAGTAAAAAACAGACTGCCCTGTGTCTCTGACCCTTGAGTGTCTTCTGTCACCATCCGTGAAACTGGTAAGGTTGTTAGCTTGCAAGTTGAACAAACTCTCAGATCCTTCACACTAGTTTGCTCTGAAGAGGCCCACTACTGGAAAGTTCGAACAGGTGAAAGCTTAAACCTTAGTTCTTGTTTCTTTGTTTATTTTGAGATGGAGTGTCGCTCTTGTTGCCCAGGCTCAAGTGCAATGGTGCGATCTTGGCTCACCGCAACCTCTGCCTCCCGGGTTCAAGCGATTGCCCTGCCTCAGCCTCCCGAGTAGCTGGGATTACAGGCATGCGCCACCACGCCCGGCTAATTTCGTATTTTTTTTTTTTTTTTTTTGGTAGAGATGGAGTTACTCCATGTTGGTCAGGCTGGTCTCGAACTCCCGACTTGAGGTGATCCGCCCACCTTGGCTTCCCAAAGTGCTGGGATTACAAGTGTGAGCCACCGTACCCCGCCTGTTCTTATTTCTTAGACGCATTTTAAGGTTGGTTTTTCATTCCTCCCTGCCTACCTTCCTACCTTCCTACCTCGCTTTGTCCTTCAGGCTGGAATGCAGTAGCACGATCTCAGCTCACTGCAACCTCCGCCTCCCGGGTTCAAGCAATTCTTGTGCCTCAGCCGGGCGCCACACCCGGCTAATTTGTGTGTGTGTTTTTTTTTTAGTAGCGATGGAGTTTTGCCATTTTGGCCAGGCTGGTCTTGTACTCCTGACCTCAGGTGATCCACCTGCCTTGGCCTGGCTAAATGCTGGGATTACAAGCATGAGCCACCCCGCCCGGCCTCTTCCATTTATATTTTAAATGGTTAAACAGGCTAGTAGCCAATTAAGACCTGAATTGTGCATTATTATAGAATTAAGATATATTGTTTGCCTGGCCATGACATATGGACTTGAATTAATGAGAACATGGATCATAAAGTTATCATCCTCAATTCTGAGACAAGTTTGGGATTCCATACTTCTCAAAATGTTCTACGTAATTACAATCTGAATATTTTTTATCTTTATGCTGTATTGTAAGCAAGAGTTCAAAGAAAGCATTTAAATTGGGAGATGTTTTTGTTTTTATACTAAGAAAAAGGTTTTAACAAATTATACTTTAAAATAACCTCTAAAAAGGATTAAAATTATCTTTAATAAATTAAAAATGCTGTCCTGAGTCTTAGTGACTTGGGTATTTTCTCCCTTTATCTCTCCTTGCATACTTATTTTAATACTAGCTGAAGCAAAAGTTTAGACATTTCTTAACTAAATAATGGGTTCATTTGATCAAACCATTTCTTCATTTTCTTAATGAATTTGTGAGTATGGGCATCACAAGTCAAGTAATATCTATTACAGAAGGGTTAAGTAGGTAGTTGGGATGGAGAACTGTGTGAGCCTTGGGGTAAAATGATAGGAAATGATGGGGAGTACAAGCAGGGGGGCAGACTCTTAGCTATAGCACTTTGTCATGTGAGTGCAGGGCAAGTATTGAAGGATCTTTTATTTATTTAATGCAAATTCTGAATCTGAATTTTTAACAAAATTTTTCTAGTATTAGGTATTGTCAAGTAATTAAAAATGTGAATATTTATACACATAAATATATATACACACAGACAATTAATTTATGGGCCCATGCTATAGGCCAAACAATAGGTGTGTTGAGGCCAAATATGTTACAGTTCATACACTTTTTAGATTTCAGAAACTGGAGATTTTCAAACTTTAACACCGCTAGAATCACCTAAAAAAAACTTAGATCTTTAGGCTCCTCCCTCCTTTAAGTCCGATTCTACCTAGTCTGGCATACTTACAGAATTCTAGAGTATAATACAGTTATACTCTAGAATTGTTTCTTTAACAGAAGCAGTATTCTAAAACTGTTTCAGATCTAGTTTCCCTTTCTATAAAATACTTTTTCATGCTCTCTTTGTCATCCTAAATGAATTTCATGGGGAAAAAAATCCTTCCTAACACATTTTTCTTACAAAAGTAAACATAATGTTTGAACTGTTTTAAAGGAGAAATAAAATGAAGCAAATAACAACAGGAAAGTATAATTTATAAATGCTTAGATACAATTACACTGGCCACCAGCTCCCATTGAGAACATTTGTTTTAAAACTTTGGTTTAACTGTCTTTTTTTCTCAGGCTACATGTTGGAAGGAATGAGGGTGAATGACCACAAGCTAAAATTGGATGACTCCTTCAGTCTTAACTGTCATTTTGTTAGTATGCAGTTATATCTAGGAAAGAGGCAAAACTTGAGAAAATGGATTTTCTTTTATGTACATTAAGAAAACAAACTGATCTTAGAGAAATGTTATGACATTGTGTACTATTTAGTGTTAACATACTGTTCGGCTAACGAGTAGCGAACTGAGAGTTTGAGAGCAGTTTTTCCCTCCATACCTAAAAGACAATATTGAAAAGCTATTTTTAACAAATACTGAGAACATAACTTTTGAAAGGTATCACATTATTTGTCTAGAGAGGGTAAAATATAAGACTAAATCCCTTTTCCAAGATTTCTTTACTAACTGGCAGTATACAAGATATGTAACTATTCTGGGACTGATTTCTTGGCAAAAAGTATAAATCATCTCATGAGTGCAAGCTTTAATTCCAAAGGATTAATATTTAAGAATGATCTGTGTTACCTGTCAGGCCTATACATGGTTTATTCACCTGTTGGTAGAAATCAGTATTTTTAAAATTTGGGGCTATTATGAATAAAACTTAAAGGTATTTGTCATTTCCCTGAGTAAATAACTTAGAATTGGAGTTTCTTTTTATGATAAATGTATGTTTACACTGCTTGTATTACTTTATAGTCCCTCCAGCAGTTCCCTCCAGAGTTTGTTCACTCTCCCCAATTTGGGTATTGTCAGTCTTAAAAAAAAATTTTTTTTTTTTTTTTTTTTTTTTTAAGACAGAGTCTCATACTCTGTCATCCAGGCTGGAGTGCAGTGGTGCAATCTCGGCTCACTGTAACCTCCGCCTCCCAGGTTCAGGCAATTCTCCTGCCTCAGCCTCCCAAGTAGCTGGGATTACAGGCACCTGCCACTACACCTGGCTAATTTTTTTTGTATTTTTAGTAGAGACAGGGTTTTACCATGTTGGCCAGGCTGGTCTTGAACTCTTGACCTCAGGTGATCCACCCGCCTTGGCCTCCCAAAGTGCTGGGATTACAGGTGTGAGCCACTGTGCCCAGCCTGTTATTCTTTTAAATTTTAACCATTGTAGTAGGTGAGAAAAGCTATCTCATGGTTTTGGTTTTCATTTTTCTGATGAATAATGATGAGCATCTTTTCTTGTGCTTAGTAGTCATTCTTTTTTGGTGAGATTTTGGCTTGTCTTTTGCAAATTTCAAAAAATTAGGTTGTTTGCCCTTTTTTTTGTTTTTTTTTTGAGACAGCATCTTGCTGTGTTGCCCAGACTGGAGTGCAGTGGCGCCATCTCAGCCCACTGCAACCTCCACCATGTTGCTCAGGCTGGTCTCTCAACTCCTGAGCTCAAGTGATCCATTCTTCTCGTCTCCCAAAGTGCCGGGATTATAGGCGTGAGCCACTACGCCTGGCTGGGAGTTTGCCTTTTTATCGAAAAGTAAAGTTCTTTTTTTTTTTTTTTTTTTTTGAGACGGAGTCTCGCGCTGTCGCCCAGGCTGGAGTGCAGTGGCCGGATCTCAGCTCACTACAAGCTCCGCCTCCCGGCTTCACGCCATTCTCCGGCCTCAGCCTCCCGAGTAGCTGGGACTACAGGCGCTGCCACCTCGCCCGGCTATTTTTTGTATTTCTTAGTAGAGACGGGGTTTCACCGGGTTAGCCAGGATGGTCTCGATCTCCTGACCTCGTGATCCGCCCATCTCGGCCTCCCAAAGTGCTGGGATTACAGGCTTGAGCCACCGCGCCCGGCCGTAAAGTTCTTTATATATATCTTCTGTATCCTTGTCCTTTGTCAGATACATGTATTGCAGCTATTGACTCTGGCTTGCATGTTCATTTTCTTGGTGTCTTTTGAAGAGCTAAAGGTTTAAATTTTGATTAAGTCTGCTTTATCAATTTATTTTATGGTTGGTGACTTTTGTGTCCTATCTAACAATTTTTTGCCTACCCCAAGTTTACTAAGATTTTCTCCATTTTTTTAACCCAGCATTTTTATAGTTTTAGCTTTAAAATACAAACCTGTAATCCATTTTGTGAGTTATTTTTTGTGTGAGGTTGAGGTTCATTTTTTTAACTGTATGTTAAAACACTATTAAAGAGAGTGCTTTTTCATTATATTATTTTGGCATTTTTATACAAAAATCAACCATCTGTGTGTGGTCTATTCTTTATTGATTTGTCCATTCAGCTAATACATAATGTTTTTTGATTATAGTACTCTTCTCACCCAATTTTGAAATTTGACAGTTTGTTCTTTTTCAAAATTGTTTTGATTTTTTGAAGTCGTTTGCATTTCTTTATACATTTTAGAATCTTTCAGTTTCTACACAAAAGTCTGTCATGGTTTTGATTGGAATAACATTGAATCTAGATATCAATTTGGGTAAGGGGGAAATGTGTTTTGTTTTGTTGTTGGTTTTTTTTTTTTTTGAGACGGAGTCTTGCTGTGTTACTAGGCTGGAGTGCAGTGGCGCGATCTCTGCTCACTGCAATCTTTGCCTCCCATGTTCAAGTGATTCTCCTGCCTCAGCCTCCTGAGTAGTTGGGACTACAGGCGCGCGCCACTACGCCCAGCTAATTTTTGTGTTTTTTAGTGGAGACAGGGTTTCACCATGTTGGCCAGGATGGTCTCTCAATCTCTTGACCTCGTGATCCCATCCGCCTTGGCCTCCCAAAATGCTGGTATTGACAGGCGTGAGCCACCGCACCCGGCCAAAATGTTCTTAACAATATTGATTCTTCCAATCTGTGAATATGTTTTGTCTCTTAAATTCTGAGCACTGTTTTATGGTTTTCATTGTAGCATTCTTGTACAGTTTTTGTTTACATAGTATAAATATTAAATATTTTATAATGTTAAATGATACTGTATATATTTTTAAAATTTTCATTTCAAACTGTTGGTAGTATATTGAAATACGATTATTGGTTGCATCCCATTATCTTGCTAAATTCAATTATTAAATATAGTTTTTTCTTTGTTTTGAGGACTCCTTAGGATTTTCTATGTGGTCTACAGGGAGATAGCTTTACTTCTTTCTTTCTATTCTTAATAATTTATGTCTTCTTATTGCACCAGCAAGGACTCCAATACAATATTGACTAGAAGTTGAATTTCAGTATTAAATGAGGGAGGATTTCCTTGCCTTATTCCTCATCTTAGGAGGAAAACACTCAATTGTTCACCATTAATATGTTAGCTGTTTTCTATAGATGCCCATTATCAAAATGAAGAAGTTCTCTTCTATTTTTAATATGCTGAGAATTTTTATTATGAATGGGTGATGAATTTTGCCATGTACTTTTCCTGTGTCTATTGAAATGGTCATGCAGTTTATCTCCTTTTTTTGTTAATGTATGAATTGCATTAATTTTTAGATGTTAAATCAGTCTTGCATTCTTGAGATATACCTCACTTGGTTTTGCTACAGGTATTTTGAAGCTTTGATGAATTGCCTGCCCTTTTTTAAGGTGAAATGTTCTTTGTTTCCTATAATGCTGTGTTATGGTCTACTTTGTCTGATATTAATGCCATTTTTAAAAATCTGTTTGTTTGAATGGTATATTTTCCCCATGCTTTTACTTCTAGCTTTTTAAACTGCCTCTTATAGATAGCATATAGTTGTCTTACTTTTTTATCCCAGCTTTTAATTTTTGCTTTTGCTTAATCCATTTATATTTTATGTAATTGTTGGTATGGCAAGGTTTAAGACTGACATCTTTTTATTTGTTTTCTCTTTGTTCCTGCTTGGCCTCCAGTATCTTTGCTTCTCTCTCAATCCCTTAGCAGCTGCTCTCTGGTAAACTTCCCATGGACTTGCTCTGCACATGCGTAGTAGCCTTCAGCCAAGGACTTGGCAAAACCCTTACATAGACTACTGGCACCCTTTCTCTGTTCAGCTCCCTTCTCCCAAGTGCTTTGCCCTGTATATTCCATCTGGTTCACAATCCCCGAATTTCTCTGGCTCCTTTGCTATGTTCTTCGTTGGCTGTAGCTCCATGAACCACCAAGATAGTCCTCAGTTAGAGAATCAAGATTTAGGGGACTTACTCACCCGAGCTTCTCTTTCCTCATGGATCACAATACTGCATTGCCTTTTGTCCATTGTCTGAAAAGTTGCCTCAGGTATTTGTCCTGGTAATATACAGTAATTAATGACAGGTAAGCTTGTCTCAGTACTAGTTACTCTATCCTGGTGGAAAGTTGATGTCAGAAGAATGCTTTTTAATTTCATTGTACCTTTTTAAATATACCCAAATGTGGGTAATTTGTAAACTTTCATTTTTAGGTCTCTAGATTTCTCTTTTTAATTTTTCTTCTAGAAGTTAAACTGTCACCTAGATACACAAGTTTCTCAAATTTCTTTCTGCAATGTGACGACCCCTTTCTCAATTTTTTTTTTTTTTTTGAGACAGCGTCTCGTGCAGTGACCACTGCAACCTTCACCTCCTCAGCCCAATCATTCTCCTGCCTCAGCCTCCCAAGTAGCTGGGATTACAAGCACACGCCACTATACCTTGTTAATTTTTTTGCATTTTTAGTAGAAACAGGGTTTTACCCTATTGGCCTTGAACTGCTGACCTCAGGTGATCCACCCTCCTTAGCCTCCCAAAGTGCTGGGATTACAGGTGTGAGCTGCCACACCCTTTCGTAATTTTACTCCCGCATTTTGAATGTACACTTAGACCAATATTCTCCAAAATGGCATGACTGAATGCCATTATATTTTATTCTATAATGTAGTGTGGCACACCACATTATGCAATACAATATCCATTCAGGTGAGGGAAGATATTAGAACTTCTGTTCAGAAATTGAGCTTTGAAGTACTTGATATATAGTTTGTCACAGTCACATAAATAAGCATGTCAAGTGGCTACATTTCACATATACTGAATAGAGTATCCTGAGAAAAGGGATTGAGGCTGCCTCAAGCCCAAATGGTATTTGTGTGAGTTAGAAAAAAGAGTCCTCTTGACATATATAGGATCAAAGGATGTGTGCCTTAGGAAGTGGAATGTGGACCCCCATTTGCCTGTAAGTCCCCATTTCCCCTCAAGTCAGGCAGTCCTTTGTACTGTATAAGCTATCTAACTGTACACAGCTGCCCTAGAGGTAATGGGATTTTGATACTGCAGACTGTTGTTTCTTTTTCTCTCCTACAAGTTATAATTTTTTTTTTTTTTTTTTTGAGATGGAGTCTCGCTCTGTTGCCAGGCTGGAGTGCAGTGGCATGATCTTGGCTCACTGCAACCTCTGCCTCCTGGGTTCAAGCAATTCTCCTGCCTCAGCCTCCCAAGTATCTGGGAGCATAGGTGCGTGCCACCACGCCCAGCTAGTTTTTATGTTTTTAGTGGAGATGGGGTTTCCATATTTTGGTCTGGATGGTCTCAATCTCTTGATCTCGTGATCTGCCCACCTCAGCCTCCCAAAGTGCTGAGATTACAGACATGAGCCGTCGCACTCAGCCTTTGTAACATAATTTTATATGTACTTGTATAAGTAGGTTTATGGGTTTTAATATCTGTTTTTAACTAAATGTCTGTCAAAAAATAGAAGATTATGGTAGTCCATTACCAGGCCTCTGGCATAAAACCCTTAATCTCATTTCCTAGGGAAGTCCCAAATGGAGGCTGCTCACAAAAGCCCCTTAATTTCAGCAGTTTGGTAAGTCCCTAAGTTGTAGGATATAGGGCACGTGTACAATAACCATGAAAAGTGATCCCCTGTTTCAGTTAACAACAGAGACAATTCCATTTAAGTCTGTAACTTCACCAGTGTTGTATAGATGGATGTACACCTGTCATTCTTGGGACCTGAATATACAATTAGCTGACAAGGGGGTTAGCTGGCAAGGGAGATCCCTGTCCTATAGAAAGCTGTAGCTGTTATTGTCTCATTTTGTGTTTCATTTTATCAGTGTGTGGAGTTGATGGAACTTTAATTTTTCACCAGCTTTAAATTATTTGAATCTTTGAAGTCTTATTTTTAGTTATGATAAAGATAGTATTGCTTTGCAGGTACAATAGCATTAAAGTGGCAGAGCTAGCACTTTATAGGCTCTTATCAGTTTTATTGTGAGGTTAACAACTGATTATCTAACCAGATCTAACAAGAAGTGGGCCTAAAAGTTCAAAATTAATGATTACTCTTTGAAATTGACTGACATCCTCCATTACAAATGATGGACCATGCATTAAGTGTATACTGCATCTGAGAGCATTAGTTGACAATAGTGTGAAGCTATCTTGATTAGCAAAACATTTAAAAATATTTATTTCATCTTGATTTCATTCCTCATATGTTTTATGCTTATATGATTTTTTTTTTTTTTTTTTTTTTTTTTGAGACGGAGTCTCGCGCTGTGTCACCCAGGCTGGAGTGCAGTGGCGCGATCTCGGCTCACTGCAAGCTCCGCCTCCCAGGTTCACGCCATTCTGCCTCAGCCTCCGAGTAGCTGGGACTACAGGCGCCCGCCACCACGCCCGGCTAGTTTTTTGTATTTTTAGTAGAGACGGGGTTTCACCATGTTAGCCAGGATGGTCTCGATCTCCTGACCTCGTGATCCACCCGCCTCGGCCTCCCAAAGTGCTGGGATTACAGGCTTGAGCCACCGCGCCCGGCTATATGATTTATTATGTATAGGATGTACTAGCACTATAGTATATGTACAATACATGTTCAAATACATGTGTCTAAAATAACATAAACATAACTTATCTGAATTGCCTCAATATTTTTGCTTTTTGTGTGGTCTTTCAAAACCTTTTCAAATGCCATATCCTCTTTGACGTTATGAAACCACCTTACTTCTCAAAAACTTCTGATTTTTTTCTAATATAAATAATCTATAGGTTCTCATCTCATAGTGTAATACATTTATTTATTTTTACTTTATTTATATTTTTTGAGACAGAGTCTCACTCTGTTGTCCAGCCTGGAGTGCAGTGGTGCAGTCTTGGCTCACTGCAACCTCTGCCTCCTGGGTTCAAGTGATTCTCATGCCTCAGCCTCCCCAACAGCTGGGATTACAGGTGTGCGCCACCACACTTGGATAATTTTTGTATTTTTAGTAGAGATGGGGTTTCGCCATGTTGGCCATGCTGGTCTCAAACTCCTCACCTCAGGTGATCCTCCTGCCTCAGCCTCTCAAAGTGCTGGGATTACAGGCATGAGCCACCACGCCCGGCCTGGTATAGTACATTTAAAAGAAAAATGTCTTCTATAGGAATTAGGAATCCTGACTACCAGATCTTTATTTTGTTTTGATTATGGGTGAAGAGTCTCCCTGGTATCTCTTACCAAAGGCAGCAGTGTTTTACAGGGTCATGCTCTTCCTGCAAGGTCAAGTAAGAGAAGACTAAAAAAAGAAAAAAAAACAGCCATGGAAAAGCATATAGGTGGAGAGATAGATACTGGAAGCCAGATAGGTTGAACAATGAAAGGGAGATGAAGAGACATAGTTGGAAAGTTTAGACAACTCTGAAGTGGGGAGGAAAGGGATAAGGTAATACTTAAGGGGAGATTTCTTTCTTTTTTGTGTGTAAATTGGAAAGGCTTAAACACATTTAAATGAACATGGAAAGGATCCACGAGAACTATTGAATATACTAAAAAAAAAAAAAAATTTGGTGAGGCTTCTGAGAAAGTAGAAAGGCATTGATGTAAGGCATGGGTAGAGATGGGTGACTCTGGATAGGAGACACACTTTGTCTTGTGAACAGGAGAGAAGGTAGGAATAGGTGTTAAGTACAGGTGTGTGTGTCCTCAAAATGGATGGAATTTCTGTATTCTGAGCCCCCCACTGATTTCTCCCTTAAATAGAAAGTGAGGTCATCTGCTGAGAGTGAGAGGGTAACAGGAGTGGAATAAGGTTGAGAAGGGAGTTTTGAAGTTGACCAATAAAATGTAGTGTTAGTGCAGGTTGCGTTGAGGCTTGTTTGCTGCTAGAGACCGTGAATTAATAGCGATACCTGTCTGTCTTCTTATAGTGCTATCTAGTGTCTCTTTGAAGCAGGGTGTTTTAGGGCAGTGCTACTCAAGGCATGATCCACAACCTATTAGGGTCTGAAACAAGATAAGGAGCTTGCCACAGAATGTTAACCAGTGTACTGCTTCCTTCCTCCAGCTGAACTAAATGTCAGCTGAACTAAATGATCTTGGTTGGTTTACATTCTGACACAAGCTCTTAAATTTTTTATTTTTTTTTAGTAGAAACAGGGTCTCATTTTGTTAGGTTGAACTCCTGGACTCAAGCAGTCCTCCTGCCTCAGCCTCTCCCATTCAGTCCCTTACGATGGTTAATAATTCTTTATGTTGTCTGGGTGCATTGGCTCACGCCTATAATCCCAACACTTTGGGAGACTGAGGCAGGCGGGTCACCTGAGGTCAGGAGTTTGAGACCAGCCTGGCCAACGTGGTGAAACCCCATCTCTACTAAAATTACAAAAATTAACTAGGCATGGTGGAATGTGCCTGTAGTCCCAGCTACTTGGGAGGCTGAGGCAGGAGAATTGCTTGAACCCAGGAGGCGGAGGCTGCAGTTAGCCTAGATCATGCCACTGTACTCCAGCCTGGGCAACAGAGCAAGACTCTGTCTCAAAAACATGATAATAATAATTCCTTATGTTAAACTCCATTTGAAATTAATGTGTGGTTTCTCTCTACTTACTGTATGCAGACTGATGCATCATTTTGGGCAACAGTGATTTGTCTTTTTCAGTGCCTTACATTGAGAAACACATGATTGTCATTCTGTCCTGTTGTTAGTGTTGGCCTTGATCACTTGTTTAAGGTGGTGACTGCCAGATTTCTCCACTCTAAAGATATCTCCCCCTCTCCTTTTGTAATTAACAAATAACCTTTTAGGAGATACTTTGGAGTCTGTGTGAATATTCTGTTCCGAGAAGACTTAGATTGCTGATTCTTGCCTTTATCAGCCATTACTACGATAGTACGAAATGGTTTTTCTGTCACTCTGTGCTTACTAGTTGATAGTCTACTGTGTGGATAACCGTTTTCTTTTCCATTTATCTATCATGGGCTATGAAATATTTTAGTCAGTATGTTATATCCATTCCTTTATTTCTTTTGACAATCAAATTGCCCTAATTTGGACAATAGAAACCTCTTAAAGTTGACAATCATGGCTCACTACAGCCTTAACCTTCCAGGCCTGAGCTATCCTCCCACCTCAGCCTCCCAAGTAGCTGGCACCACAGGAATCTACCACCATATCTGGCGAATTTTTATTTTTATTGTAGAGACAGGGTCTCCCTACATTGTTCAGTCTGTTCTCGAACTTCTGAGCTCAAGCGATCCTCCTGCCTTGGCCTCCCAAAGTGCTAGGATTACAGGCATGAGCCACAGCACCCAGTTGAGCACTTTCTTATTTCCTGACAAAAAAGAATTTCTAGATTTATCTTGTACTTTTCCTATGCCGGCTCTCCAAGGAGCCCCAATTCCTTATTTTGGTGAAATCTAGTTTATCTTTTATGGATTATTCTTTTGTGCCATATTTAAGAAATCTTTGTCTAACACAGGTATTTTATCCTGTTTTCTTCTGGGAAGTCCCATAGTTTTGAGGTTTACATTTAGATCTATGATCCATTTTGAGTTAATGTTGGTATGTGGTATGAGATATGAATCTAAGTTCATTTTATATATGGATATGCAGTTTTTCTAGCATTGTTGTTGAGAGGACTGTCCTTTCTCCACTGCCTTGTCTTTGTCGAAAATCAGTTGTCCACGCATGTCTGTATTTATTTCTGGACTCTCTTCTGTTTCATTGGTCTTTTTGTTTATCTTTACACTAATGTCATGCTGTTGAGTCTGTATTAAAGCCAAGAGATCTGATGTCAGGAAAACAATAGGGAAGATGTTCTGCAGGGAATCCTTGTGTCTAACTGTAGAACTAAATTTAATGACAGAAAAAAGGGGTGACAAAGTAGTATGTATTTGTTATATGCCCCAACAATGTAGATATAATACAGTTATTCAAGAGTATAAGGGCCAGGTGCGGTGGCTCAAGCCTGTAATCCCAGCACTTCGGGAGGCCGAGACGGGCGGATCACGAGGTCAGGAGATCGAGACCATCCTGGCTAACCCGGTGAAACCCCGTCTCTACTAAAAAATATAAAAAAAAAAAAACTAGCCAGGCGAGGTGGCTGACGCCTGTAGTCCCAGCTACTCAGGAGGCTGAGGCAGGAGAACGGCGTAAACCCGGGAGGCGGAGCTTGCAGTGAGCTGAGATCCGGCCACTGCACTCCAGCCTGGGTGACAGAGCGAGACTCCGTCTCAGGAAAAAAAAAAAAAAAAAAAAAAAAGTATAAGGGTTAATTATTTATGTGAATACTTCCTGAGGAAGCTGTTAGAGAATTAAGTTTCAGACAGCCAAGAAATGGTTTAATAGGCTCATTCATTGATTGCCTTATAAAACTTAACCAGGGCATCAAGGGATATTATTACTTTATATAGATGCTGTGTGTTGTGGTGTAGGAATGGTGAAGGGGAAGAAGGGAGCTAATTTTCTATGTTGCTCATACTAGGGAATCAAAAGACAGTATCTAACAAAGAGAGGACTTAAGGATATTATATAAAGATAACCATTAGGACAAAAGCCCAAACCTTTCTAGATAACAAAAGAAGTATTGGCAGGGCGAGGGAGGTGGTGGGAAGGGTGCAGAAAGGAGAGCAAAAGAAACAAATACAGTGAAATTATGTATTCTCACTGTGACAGACTTGAGACCATAAAGTGATATTAGTAAATGGGCTTAACTGACCTATTAAGAGAAAAAATATTTTTAGGTTAACATAGCAAAATCCAACTCTGTGGTTTTGTTTTCTTTTGTTGCTGTTTTGAGACTGAGTCTTACTCTCTTGCCCTGGCTAGAGTGCACTGGTGTGATCTCACTGCAACCTCCAGGGTGCAGGCGATTCTCCTGCCTCAGCCTCCCAAGCAGCTGGTGCTACAGGAGAGATGCACCATACCCAGCTAATTTTGGTATTCTTGATAGAGATGACGTTTTGCCATGTTGGCCAGGCTGGTCTCGAATACCTAGCCTCAAGTGATCCACCCGCCTCAGCATCCCAAAGTGTTGGAATTATAGGTATGAGCCACTGCACCTAGCCCAACTCTGTGTTTTATATAAAAGATACATCAGCAAAATCGAAAAACTCAAAGATTAAGAAGTTGGGCAAAGATAGGCCAGACAAATATAATAAAAGGGGTTATTATAGTTATTTTACATAAGGTAAAATTCAGGCCAGAAATCATTAAAGAGGTAGGACACATTATAATGCTACAAGGTGCAGTCTGTAATGAAGATGCGTTATTGGGTACATGGATATTCGTGACAACTTTCATTTAAAAAAAAAAAAAAGCTTCAGGAGAGTCATTAAGACTTAAGAACATATTGATAATAGAAGACCTAAAATCCATCTCAGTTCAAGATAGATCAACTGGACAAAAACTTGAGTAAGGCTATTGAGGACCTAAATAACACAACTGAAAGGTAGATCTTAGGGTCATCTATTGCATATAAGAGAATATACATTTTTGTTAATGCAGATGGGATGCTCATGAAAGATGATTATTAAGGTACAAAGAAAACTCTTAAAAATTTCTCCCAGGCCAGGCACAGTGGCTCACGCCTGTAATCCCAGCAGTTTGGGAGGCCAAGGCGGGTGGATCATGAGGTCAGGAGTTCGAGACCAGCCTGATCAACATAGTGAAACCCTGTCTCTACTAAAAATACAAAAATTAGCCAGGGCGTGGTGATGCTTGCCTGTAATCCCAGCTTCTCAGGAGGCTGAGGCAGGAGAATCGCTTGGACCTGGGAGGCGGAGGTTGCAGTGAGATGAGATTGCGCCACTGCACTCCAGCCTGGGCGACAGAGCAAGACTCCGCCTCAAAAAACAAAAAATTCCCCCCAAGTAGGTACAGCATTATACTTTGGCATTATACTTTTTGGGTGAAACTGAGGAAAGGAAGATAATCCATTATATTGCCGGTGGGAATGCAGAATGCTAAAACTGGAAGGGAATTTGGCAATACCTAGTAAAATGCAAATGCATTTCCTCATTGACCTGGCAATTTCCACTTCTAGGAATGTATCTCAGAGATTCAAATGCAAAAGAATAAAGTGAGGCGTGCACAGGGTTATTTGTTTGTAGCACTGTTGATAATAATGAAAGATTGATATGACCACCAATAAATGACTGGTGGAATAAACTATGGTATATCACTGCGCAGATATAAAAAAGGAATGAAAAAGATATGTGTACTGCTGTGGAGTGAATTCCATGATGTATTAAGTAGAAATCAAGGTGCAGAAGAATGCATATTATGTGCTACCCTTTGTGTCTCTGTGTGTGTGTGTGTGTTTCTTAGCTCTATCCACTAAAAGGATCTAAAGCAACAGTATCTCCATGACAATAAGAGAAAGAGAAAATATGTGCTTATATTTACAAATAAACAATGGAGGCCAGGCATAGTGGCTCACACCTGTAATCCTACACTTTGAGAGGCTGAGGCAGGAGAATCGCTTGAACCCTGGAGACAGAGGTTGCAGTGAGCAGAATCCCTTGAATCCAAGAGGCAGAGGTTGCAGTGAGCAGAATTCCTTGAATCCAGGAGGCAGTGGTTGCAGTGAGCAGAGATCAGGCCACTGCACTCCAGCCTGGAAGACAAACAGAGACTCCATCTCAAAAAAACAAACAAACAACAGAAGAATAAATAACTAAAAATGACTGCTAGTGGGGCCAAAAAAATTGGGAAGGAATTAGAGAAGAAAATTAGACCTCTGTAAATGTAACTGGTTCACAGTATTGACTTTGGAACTATGTAAATGTTTTATGTAACTAAACAAATGTAAGTAACTCTCCCGGCTTCCCCAGCAAACAAGACAAATGAACATTGTTCTGTATCAACCAGATAGTTTTACCTACATAGTAAAGGACTTTTGAAACTGATTTTAAAATCACAATATTGATTGTGCATTCCTAGTATGCTATATTGTAAGGACAAAAAAAATCTTATATTGCATTCAATGTTGTGTTTTTAGTGGTTTTGTTGGTATTTTGAAACTATTCAGATTTCATGTGACGTAAAGCAAACAGATACTTGTGGTGATATCATTAGGCATAGGAATTCCCAGGATAATGATGAAGGAAAGCTCCAGGATGGCATCTTGCAGCAAGCTTGAAAAGGTTTGGAGCTGGAAAAAGGACTTCATATTTCGGAGAAGGATACATTTCAGGGCACAAATGTAAAACTCTTTGATTAGCTGATATATTTGAACATACTGAAAAGGGTTTGCAGTTTTGTTGGAAAGTTTGCTGCTGATTTAGTGATAAATACTTAAAAACTAAACAGATTTTTAAAATGCAGGCAATTGATAATTCGAAAATGAAATTGCTTGAGAAGGGAAATATTGTACTATGCTCTGCAGCTCAGTTGTGAATGTTATTAAATGTTCATAATATCTAAATACATGTTTGTTTCATTTATCAGATTTCCAACTAAAATTATAAATTTGTTGGAATACTAAGAGAAATAAATGTCAGGAGGATAAGGAGGGAAAGATTTTTGGATGGGGGCTTATCTACATTTTCCACTGTAAGGCGGGACAGGTAATTCTTGTGGTTTATAAATCTTGGAATGTTGTAATTTAAAAAGAAATTGGTTTATGTACTAGCATAATTAAAGGAAACTGAAAAGTATATTGATTAATATTATAGGTCAGGGTAAGTTATTTTGGTCTGGGCATGGTGGTTCATGCCTGTAATCCCAGCACGCCGGGAGGCCGAGGCAGGAGGATCACTTGAGGCTAGGAGTTCAAGACAGCCTGAGCAGCATAGTAAAAATCCTTTTTATTTATTTTTTTATTTATTTATTTTGAGGCACCATCTTACTCTGTGGCCCAGGCTAGAGTGCAGTAGTGCAAACACAGCTTACTTCAGACTTTATCCCCTGGGCTGAAGTGATCCTCCTACCTCAGCCTCTTGAGCAGCTGGGACTACAGGTGCACGCCACCACACTCGGCTAGTTTTTGTTTATTTTAGAACTCAGGGATTCATGAATGAGCAGTATCAGTTGAGCAAGTGGCTCAGTGCTCCACAGAAGGGGTAGGAGAGGGAAACTTTGATAAGACAGTAGAAAGTACCTAGTTAGAGACTAGTTGGCAGTTTCTGATTCATAAAGTCACTGGAGGTTAGTTGGTTTCTGATTAGTTAAGCTTAAGTTCACCTTGAGTTTGGTTTCTTTTTGCTTAAGTAGGAACCTGAGTGCTGTGGCCATCTCAGCATAGTGGCCTCCCAATTCATTATTTTAATAGGGATTAAAAAGACTAAAAGTTAAGGCTCCATCCTTGACTTTTTAAAAACTCGAACCTTCCCTTAACAAATTCTATCAATTCTCCTTTCTACATCACAGATATCTGTTGCCTTCTTTTTTTCTTCCTTAGTTCAAGCCGTCTTTATTTCCTAAGACCATTTCAGCTGCTTCCTAATTGTCCTTCCTACCTCTTAGGGTGCCTTCTCATTTTTGTTGAAGAGGTCTCCCCGCCATGAACTGAAAACTTAGGATGCTTAAGCTTTTCAAAAAGTGTGAGGGAAATACATGTACAATTAACACATTAAGTGAATAATTATGTAACCACCACTTAGATCAAGAAACACACATTGCCAGTAACCCCAAAAGTTCCTTGTCTGCTATATTTTTATCACTCCTTCCCTCTCCCTTAGAAGGTAACCGGTTGTCCAACTTTTTCTTCTTTTTGACAGGGTCTTGCTTTGTTGCCTAGGCCAGAGTGTAATGGTGCAATCATGGCTCCCTGCAGCCTTTATCTCCTGGGTTCAAATGATCCTCCAGCTGTAGCCTCCTGAGTAGCTAGGACTATGGGTGTGTGCAACCATGCCTGAATGAGATGGAGTTTTGCTCTTGTTGCCCAGGCTGAAGTGCAATGTCGCGATCTCGGCTCACTGCAATCTCCACCTCCCGGGTTCAAGCGATTCTCCTGCCTCAGCCTCCCAAATAGTTGGGATAAAAGTCATGTGTCACCGTGCCTGGCTAATTTTGTATTTTTTAGTAGAGACGGGGTTTCTCCATGTTGGTCAGGCTGGTCTGGAACTCCCGATCTCAGGTGATCTGCCTGCCTTGGCCTCACAAAGTGCTGGGATTACAGGCATGCCACCACGCCTGGCATTTTTTATTTTATTTTAATTTAATTTAATTTAATTTAATTTTATTTATTGTTTTTGAGACAGAGTTTTGCTCTTGTTGCCCAGGCTGGAGTACAATGGTGCAATCTCAGCTCACTGCAACTTCCACCCCCCGACTTTGAGCGATTCTCCAACCTCAGTCCCCTAAGTAGCTGGGATTACAGGCACACATCAACACGTCCGGCTAATTTCTGTATTTTTAGTAGAGACAGGGTTTTGCCATGTTGGCCAGGCTGGTCTTGAACTCCTGACCTCAGGTGATCCACCTGCTTTGGCCTCCCAAAGTGCTGGGATTACAGGAGTGAGCCATCATGCCTGGGCCATGAATAAGTTCTTAAATTTTTTTTTTTGTAGTGATTAGGTCTCATCGTGTTACCCAGGCTGGTCTTGAACTCCTGATTTCAAGCAATTCTACCACCTCAGTCTCCCAAAGTGTTGGGATTACAGGCGTGAGGCACTGCACTTGGCCTGCCCCACTTTTATGTTAACAATTCCTTCATTTACTTTATAGTAAATGCTGTAACCTAGCTTTGTCTGTTTTGGGACTTTGTGTGAAAGGAATGGTGCTGGTGTATTTTATTTCTTCCTATCTTCATTTAACATTGAAGGCGTCATCCATGTTGTTGCATATAGCTATAGTTTATTCACTTTTAATGCTATGTAATACTTTGCACAAATATGCCACAATTAATTTTTCCATTCTGTTGCTGTGTATTGGAAATGTTGCTTGCTTTTGCTCTTTTTAAAGCAATGAAGCTATTAACATTCTTGTATTTCCTGCTGTTTATATATGTGAGTCCTGAGGTTTTGGTGTTTTGTTTTGTTTTGTTTTTAATACACCGTAAAGCAGAATTCCTGATCATAGAGAAGATGAACGCTCAAGTTAACTTTTACCGACTCTCATATACCCACCAGCAAGCAGTTCATGTGTGTTCCTGTTGGCTGAGATGTAGATGTTCACTAACATTTTGTATTATCAGTCTTTTTATTTTTTGGCAATCTTGTGGGTGTTTCCTGTTAACTTATTGGGATTTGAGAAGCTTTTCCTGAGTACCACTTAGGTTGAGCACTTTTCATATCCATCATTTGGATTTCAGCTATTGTGAAGCACTTGTTTGAGTCTCTCCTATTTTTTCTTTTTGTTGGGTTATTTAAACTTTTTTTTTTTCATTTTTAAAAATGTTATTTTTAAGACAGAGTTTCGCTCTTGTTGCCCAGGCTGGAGTGCAATGGCGCGATCTCGGCTCACTGCAACCTCTGACTCCCAGGTTCAAGCGATTCTCCTGCCTTAGCCTCCACGCCCGGCTAATTTTGTATTTTTAGTAGAGACGGACGGGGTTTCTCCATGTTGGTCAGGCTAGTCTCAAACTCCCGACCTCAGGTGATCCACCTGCCTTGGCCTCCCAAGTTATTACTATTTTTTTATGAGACTTGATCTTGCTGTGTTGTCCAGGCTGGTCTCAGGCTCCTGGGCTCAAGCAGTCCTTCTGCCTCAGCCTCCCAAATATCTGGGATGTCAAGTATGTGCCACCATGTCTGGCTATTTTAATTTTAATAGGAGTTATTTTATATTCTCGCTATCTTCTTCCATTCTATTTGCCTTTTTTATAGGGTCCTTTAGTTTTCGAATTTGAATTTTTGAATTGTATGAATCTCTGTGGTAAGTACTCTTGTTTTAAGAATCTTTCTGGGCCGGGCACGGTAGGTAGCTCACACCTGTAATCCCAGTACTGTGGGAGGATCACTTGAGCCCAGGAGTTTGAGACTAGTGTGGGCAACATAGGGAGACCTTGTCTCAAAAAAATAAATAAACAACAAAAAAAATAAACGAGCCAGGCATGGTGGCACAAGCCTGTGATCCCAACTACTTGAGAGGCTAATGTGGGAGGATGGCTTGGACCCAGGAGGACCCAGGGCTGCAGTGAGCCTTGATCATACCACAGCACTCCAGCCTGAGTGACAGAGCAAGACCCTGTCTCCAAAAAAAAAAAAATTCTTTTAAAAGCTCTATAGTTTTTCCTTCACATTTGGGTTTTCGTTTCATCCGCAGTTGATTTGTATGTATGGTGAGGTTGCAGTCCAGTTTCACTTTTTACCTGCTGTCCAAGCCCCATTAGTGGAAAATAGTACCATTCTTTTCCCAGTGCTCTACACCGCCGTGCTTATAAATTATGTATGCGTGAGTCTGTTTCTTTCTTAGCAGTCTGATTTCTCTTTCTCAGGCAGTTTTGATCTGTTGATATATTTGTTACTACCTGCACTAGGGCCACACTTTTTTTTTCCTTTTAGAGACAGGGTCTTGCTATGTTGCCCAATTTGGTCTTATACTCCTGACCTCAAGCTGTCCTCCTGTCTCGGTTGGTCTTGGGATTATAGGCATGAACCTCTGCCTGGCCCACATTCTCTTTACAATAGTTTTTGATAGCTGGCAAAGCAAGTCCTTATGTAACCCCTCACCAATACCTGTAATTATTTTTTGGAGGCATCTTCTAATTATTTTTTAGCTAGTTGAATTATCCCATCCATAAGAATCCACGTATCAGGTTTCACAAAAAACTTGATAGGCTATTAATTGGGATTATGAGAAATTGATAAATCAGTTTGGGGAGAATATTATTATGCTTCTTAATTTTTTTCCTTTAAGTCAGATGGGTAGCGTGCTAGCATCCTAACAAAGTTTGAAGGAGGCACATTGCACACATGTGCCTGAAAACCTGATCATCATGCTTATGAACCACAAAAGGATCTTATGCTTTCTTCAGTGACTTGGTAAGTATAATTATTCCCGTTGGGATTTGGTATGTCTTCTCTTAAAGTTTTTCTAGGTACTCGATAGGTTATGATGCTACTGTAAATAATACTCCATTTTAACTTCATTCTACCTTTTTGTTCCTGGTAAATATAAATACAAATGTGTGGGGGTTTTTTCCTTTTTATTATTTTTTGTAGCAATGGTGTCTCACTATGTTGCCCAGGTGGGTCTTAAACTCCTGGACTTAAGCGATCCTTTCACTTTGGCCTCCCAAAATGCTGAGAGCTTTTGGCCACCATGCCTGGCCTGAATATGTTTTATATCTTAATTTGTTTTTGTTTTTTTGAGCCATGGTCTCACTCTGTCATACAGGCTGAAGTACAGTGACACAATCATGGCTCACTGCAGCCTCAACCTCCTGGGCTCAAGTCATCTTCCCACCTCATCCTCTCGAGTAGCTGGGACTACAGGCATGTACCACTATGCTCAGCTAATTTTTGCACATTTTTGTGGAGGTGGGGGGGGGTCTCACTTTGTTGCCCAGGCTGGTCTCAAATCCCTATACTCCTCTGGCCTCAAATCCCTACACTCCTCTTGATCTCCCAAAGTGCTGGGATCCTAGGCATTAGCTTCTGTGCCCGGCCCCAAATGTGTTTAAAAAGTTTTTTTTCCAATAACTTTGTTAAATCTTTCTAGTTCTAGTAACTTCTCTGTAGCTTTGTTTGGCTTCTTTTGTATCTAATACTATCATCTGTGAATAATGACAATGTTTATTATTTCCAATCTTTATGCCTTTTATTTTTCTTGCTTTATCATGCTGCCTGAACTCTCCATTGGTGAATAAAAATCAAGCCAGTGGATATCTTTATCTTATTCCTGATCTCAGAAAGGAAGCTTCAACATTACACCATTAAATAGGAAGTTTGCTGTAGGATATTATGTAGATCTTTTATAAGTGTATAGATACTCCCATTGGTGAGGGAGGGATTCCTGCCCTAGGGTTATGAGGTTGGCCCAGTACATAACATCTGACACTGGACAGATGAAATTGACAACAGTTTATTAGTCACATAGACTTATATAGCCCTGGGGAGGACACTACATTGCCGGGGGGGCCACATGATGGTTGCACTTGGGATGGAGTGAACAAACAGGGACTTTAGGAGGTAGCCTTTTTATGTATTATCATGAAATCAGGGGTGCCCCTGGTTCCCACAGGAGACGATGGGATTGGCTTGTTTGAATAACTCTATAGGCTGGCAAGGAACTGAAACTCAATATTTAAGCATAAGCAGAAATTGTGCCTGGTTGCTTTGATAAAGAGTATTTGGTTAAGGGACCCTATCTGTGAAAGTAGAGTGGGAAGTAGAACTTGTGGTTAGGCTGTTCAAGGTCCTCCCAATTTTGCCAGAATCAAGGTAGTACCTAATATTGAACCTCAATTCTAGGCCATATACCTCCCCATTTATTTCCTAATATTCACAGAGGCGTGTGTGTGTGTGTGTGTGTGTGTGTGTGTCTGTGTCTTTTTTATCATAGATTTTTTTTTTTTTTGGAGACGGAGTTTCGCTCTTGTTGCCCAGGCTGGAGTGCAGTGGCGTGATCTCATCTCACTGCAGCCTCCGCCTCTCGGGTTCAAGTGATTCTCCTGCCTCAGCCTCCCAAGTAGCTGGGATTACAGGCATGCGCCACCACGCCTGGCTAATTTTGTGTTTTTAGTAGAGATGGGGTTTCACCATGTTGGTCAGACTGGTCTGGAACTCCTACCCTCAGAGTCCTGGGATTATAGGCATGAGCCACCACACCCGGCCTTAGATTTTTCTTTTAAATATACTTTTTCTTCTGTATCTAGTGAAAGCATAATTTTTCCTTTAATCTGTTAGGTGGTGAGTTCTAAGAATTGATTTTCTAATAGAAAATAACCTTACTTTCCTAGGCAGAAGTCTACTTAGTGCTGTAGGATTTGGTTTGCTAATACTTTGTTTATTGCTTTTATGTTTATGAATTACCTTAGCCTGTGGTTTTTCTTCGTAATACTTCCCTTATGAGTTTTCTTGTAGAGTTAGGCGAACTTCATAAAATGGATTACAGTGTGCTACTTACTTCATTTCTCTGAAGGAATTTGTGTAAGATTGAAATTAAAGTATTTCTTGAATATATGGTAGCAGTCAGGGACTGGGCCTTTCTTTGTGGGAAGATTTTAACTCTGGATTCAGTTTTCTTAAAGGTTTATCTACAGGACTCTTCTAACTCTGGATTCAGTTTTCTTAAAGGTTTATCTACAGGACTCTTCTACTTGAGAGACTATGGTAGACAGTTTCTTTTTTTCTAGGAATTTGTACATTTTATATAAATTTTCAATTTTATTGATACAGTTAGTTGATACTAACCTTGGTAATTCTTTGTGTCATCTAAAGTTATGAAATTTTCTTTTTCATTTCTGGTGCTGATTTTATATTTTATATTTATATTTCTTTTTATAAGATTTATATTTCTTTCTCTTTCCTCAATATGGATTTTCAATTTTACTGGTTTCTTTGAAAAAATACATTAATAGTTCTATTTCATTTTATTAATTTTCTTCTATTTGGGTATATTTTACTATGCCTTGTCAAAGTTTTGAGTACTTTTTTTTTTAACAGTAAAATATAACAAAATGTACTACTTTAATCATATTGAAATATATAATTCTGTGGTATTAAGTACATTCATAGTGTTCTGTAACTTTCACTACTGTTTCCAGAACTTTTTCATCATCCTGAGCAGAACTACTTTTTTTTTTTTTTTAATTATACTTTACAATGTGCAGGTTTGTTACATATGTATACATGCGTCATGTTGGTTTGCTGCACCCATTAACTTGTCATTTATATTAGGTATTTCTCTTAATGCTATCCCTCCCCCATCCCCTCATCCCACGACAGGCCCCGGTGATGTTCCCCACCCTGTGTCCAGGTGTTCTCATTGATCAGTTCCCACCTATGAGTGAGAACATGGGGTGTTTGGTTTTCTGTCCTTGTGGTTTTTTACTCAGAATTAAGGTTTCCAGCTTCATCCATGTCCCTACAAAGGACATGAACTCATCCTTTTCTTAATGGCTGCAAAGTATTCCATGGTGTATATGTGCCACATTTTCTTAATCCAGTCTATCATTGATGGACATTTGGGTTGGTTCCAAGTCTTTGCTATTGTGAATAGTGCCACAATAAACATACGTGTGTGTGTGTCTTTATGGTAGCGTGATTTATACTCCTTTGGGTATATACCCAGTAATGGGATGACTGGGTCAAATGGTATTTCTAGTTCTAGATCCTTGAGGAATCTCCACACTGTCTTCCACAATGGTTGAACTAGTTTACACTCCCACCCACAGTGTAAAAGCGTTCCTGTTTCTCTGCATCCTCTCCAGCACCTGTTGTTTCCTGACTTTTTAATGATTGTCATTCTAACTGGTGTGAGATGGTATCTCATTGTGGTTTTGATTTGTATTTCTTTGATGACCAGTGACAATGAACATTTTTCATGTGTCTGTTGGCTGCATAAATGTTTTCTTTTGAAAAGTGTCTGTTCATATCCTTTGCCCACTTTTTGATGGGGTTTGATTTTTTTCTTGTAAATTTAAGTTCTTTGTAGATTCTGGATATTAGCCCTTTGTCAGATGGGTAGATTGCAAAAATTTTCTCCCATTCTGTAGGTTGCCTGTTCACTCTGATGGCAGTTTCTTTTGCTGAGCAGAAGTTCTTTAGTTTAATTAGATCCCATTTGTCTATTTTGGCTTTTGTTGCCATTGCTTTTGGTGTTTTAGTCATGAAGTCCTTGCCCATGTCTTTGTCCTGAATGGTATTGCCTAGGTTTTTTTCTAGGGTATTTACAGTTTTAGGTCTAAGATTTAAGTCTGTAATCCATCTTGAATTAATTTTTGTGTAAGGTATAAGGAAGGGATCGAGTTTCAGCTTTCTATGTATGGCTAGCCAGTTTTCCAGCACTGTTTATTGAATAGGGAATCCTTTCCCCATTTCTTGTTTTTGTCAGGTTTGTCAAAGATCAGATGGTTGTAGATGTGTAATGTTATTTCTGAGGCCTCTGTTCTGTTCCACTGGTCTATATCTCTGTTTTGGTACCAGTACCATGCTGTTTTGGTTACCGTAGCCTTGTAGTAGTATAGTTTGAAGTCAGGTAGTGTGATGTCTCCAGCTTTGTTCTTTTTGCTTAGGATTGTCTTGTCAATGCAGGCGCTTTTTTGGTTCCATATGAACTTTAAAGTAGTTTTTTCCAGTTCTGTGAAGAAAGTCATTGGTAACTTGATGGGGATGGCATTGAATCTATAAATTACCTTGGGCAGTATGGCCATTTTCACAATATTGATTCTTCCTATCCATGAGCATGGAATGTTCTTCCATTTGTTTGTGTCCTCTTTTGTTTCATTGAGCACTGGTTTGTAGTTCTCCTTGAAGAGGTCCTTCATATCCCTTTTAAGTTGGATTCCTATTCTCTTTGAAGCAATTGTGAATGGGAGTTCACTCATGATTTGGCGCTCTGTTTGTCTGTTATTGGTGTATAAGAATGCTTGTGATTTTTGCACATTGATTTTGTATCCTGAGACTTTGCTGAAGTTGCTTATCAGTTTAAAGAGATTTGGGGCTGAGACGATGGAGTTTTCTAAGTATACAATCATGTCATCTGCAAACAGGGACAATTTGACTTCCTCTTTTCCTAATTGAATACCCTTTATTTCTTTCTCTTCCCTGATTGCCGTGGCCAGAACTTCCAACACTATGTTGAATAGGAGTGGTGAGAGGGGGCATCCCTGTCTTGTGCCAGTTTTCAAAGGGGATGCTTCCAGTTTTTGCCCATTCAGTATGATAATGGCTGTGGGTTTGTCATAAATAAATACATTCCATCATTTATTATTTTGAGATACATTCCATCAATACCGAATTTATTGAGAGTTTTTAGCATGAAGGACTGTTGAATTTTGTCAAAGGCCTTTTCTGCATCTATTAAGATAATCATGTGGTTTTTGTCTTTGGTTCTGTTTATGTGATGGATTACGTTTATCGCTATGCATATGTTGAACCAGCCTTGTATCCGAGGGATGAAGCCGACTTGATCTTGGTGGATAAGCTTTTTGATGTGCTGCTGGATTCAGTTTGCCAGTATTTTATTGAGGATTTTCGCATTGATGTTCATCAGGGATATTGGTCTAAAATTCTCTTTTTTTGCTGTGTCTCTGCCAGGCTTTAGTATCAGTATGATGCTGGCCTTATAAAATGAGTTAGGGAGGATTCCCTCTTTTTCTATTGATTGGAATAGTTTCAGATGCAGTGGTACCAGCTCCTTTTTGTACCTCTGGTAAAATTTGGCTGTGAATCCATCTGGTCCTGGACTTTTTTTGGTTGGTAGGCTATTAATTATTGCCTCAACTTAAGAGCCTGTTATTGGTCTATTCAGGGATTCAACTTCTTCCTGGTTTAGTCTCGGGAGGGTGCATGTGTCCAGGAATTTATTCATTTCTTCTAGATTTTCTAGCTTATTTGCTTAGAGGTGTTTATAGTATTCCCTGATAGTAGTTTGTATTTCTGTGGGATCAGTGGTGATATCCGCTTTATCATTTTTTTATTGCATCTATTTGATTCTTCTCTCTTTTCTTGTTAGTCTTGCTAGCGGTCTATTTTGTTGATCTTTTCAAAAAACCAGCTCCTGGATTCATTGATTTTTTTTTTTTTTTAAGGGTTTTTTGTGTCTCTGTCTCCTTCAGTTCTGCTCTGATCTTAGTTATTTCTTGCCTTCTGCTAGCTTTTGAATTTGTTTGCTCTTGCTTCTCTAGTTCCTTTAATTGTGATGTTAGGGTGTTGATTTTAGGTCTTTCCTGCTTTCTCTTGTGGGCATTTAGTGCTATAAATTTCCCTGTACACACTGCTTTAAATGTGTCCCAGAGATTCTGGTACGTTGTGTCTTTGTTCTCATTGGTTTCAAAGAACATCTTTATTTCTGCCTTCATTTCGTTATGTACCCAGTAGTCATTCAGGAGCAGGTTTTTCAGTTTCCATGTAGTTGTGTGGTTTTGAGTGAGTTTCTTAATCCTGAGTTCTAGTTTGATTGCACTGTGGTCTGAGAGACAGTTTGTTGTGATTTCTGTTCTTTTACATTTGCTGAGGAGTGCTTTACTTCCAACTATGTGGTCAATTTTGGAATAAGTGTGATGTGGTACTGAGAAGAATGTATATTCTGTTGATTTGGGGTGGAGAGTTCTGTAGATGTCTATTAGGTCTGCTTGGTGCAGAGCTGAGGTCTTGGATATGCTTGTTAACCTTCTGTCTCATTGATCTGTCTAATATTGACAGTGGAGTGTTAAATTCTCCCTTTATTATTGTGTGGGAGTCTAAGTTTCTTTGTAGGTCTCTAAGGACTTGCTTTGTGAATCTGGGTGCTCCTGTATTGGATGCATATATATTTAGCATAGTTAGCTCTTCTTGTTGAATTGATCCCTTTACCATTATGTAATGACCTTCTTCTCTTTTGATCTTTGTTGGTTTAAAGTCTGTTTAATCAGAGACTAGGATTGCAACCCCTGCTTTTTTTTTTGCTTTCTATTTGCTTGGTAGATCTTCCTCCATCCCTTTATTTTGAGCCTATGTGTGTCTCTGCTTGTGAGATGGGTCTCCTGATTATAGCACACTGATGGGTCTTGACTCTTTATCCAATTTGCCTGTCTGTGTCTTTTAATTGGGGCATTTAGCCCATTTACATTTAAGGTTAATATTGTTATGTGTGAATTTGATCCTGTCATTATGATGTTAGCTGGTTATTTTGCCCGTTAGTTGATGCAGTTTCTTCCTAGTATCAATGGTCATTAGAATTTGGCATGTTTTTGCAGTGGCTGGTACTGGTTGTTCCTTTCCATGTTTAGTGTTTTCTTTAGGAGCTCTTGTAAGGCAGGCCTGGTGGTGACAAAATCTCTCAGCATTTGCTTGTTTGTAAGGGATTTTATTTCTCCTTCACCTATGAAGCTTAGTTTGACTGGATATGAAATTCTGGGTTGAAAATTCTTTTCTTTAAGAGTGTTGAATATTGGCCCCCACTCTCTTCTGGCTTATAGAGTTTCTGCCAAGAGATCCGCTGTTAGTCTGATGGGGTTCCCTTTGTGGGTAACCTGACCTTTTTCTCTGGCTGTCCTTAACATTTTTTTCCTTCATTTCAACCTTGGTGAATCTGATAATTATGTGTCTTGGGGTTGCTCTTCTCGAGGAGTATCTTTGTGGTGTTCTCTGTATTTCCTGAATTTGAATGTTGGCCTGCCTTGCTAGGTTGGGGAAGTTCTACTGGATAATATCCTGAAGAGTGTTTTCCAGCTTAGTTCCATTCTCCCCATCACTTTCAGGTACACCAGTCAAACGTAGATTTGGTCTTTTCACATAGTCGCATGTTTCTTGGAGGCTTTGTTCGTTTCTTTTTACTTTTTTCTCTAAATTTCTCTTCTCGTTTCATTTCATTAATTTGATCATCCATCACTGATACCCTTTCTTCCACTTGATCGAATCAGCTACTGAAGCTTGTGCATGCATCACGTAGTTCTCGTGCCGTGGTTTTCAGCTCCATCAGGTCATTTAAGGTCTTCTCTACACTGTTTATTCTAGTTAGCCATTCGTCTAATCTTTTTTCAAGGTTTTTAGCTTCCTTGAGATGGGTTCGAACATCCTCCTTTAGCTCGGAGAAGTTTGTTATTACCGACCTTCTGAAGCCTACTTCTGTCAACTCGTCAAAGTCATTCTCCGTCCAGCTTTGTTCTTTTGCTGGTGAGGAGCTGCGATCTTTGGAGGAGAAGAGGCGCTCTGATTCTTAGAATTTTCAGCTTTTTTGAGCAGAACTTCTTTACCCATTAAGCAAGAATTCCTCCCTATTGCCCCTTCCTCCTAGCCACTTGTAACCTCTTTTCTACTTTCACAAATAGAACTTTTTATTTGCCACAATTAGAAAACAGATTATTAGACTGTGGTTCATATCCATCAGCTCATTCAACTTTAGCATGTGTCTCATCCCCAGTGGCTTTTCCAGAACTGCTACCTTCACTATGAAGCTCCATGAGTTTTTACAATTCAAACCTGGGGTTCTTCAGCATTTTTACTTTTCTACTGAAGACATCTTGGAGAGGATAAATAGATTGGCAAGCCTTTTCTGTGTCTTTTCCAGTGCTATCCAGAATCAATGTATTGACCACATCTTTCACGTCATTTGTCTGTACCTCTTAGGTCATGATTTCCAGTATCTTCTTCTGGATTTGGCAGAACTGCTGGTGCAGAGCATAAGAGATCTTCGGTATCTGATTGTTGGTTTTTTCATAAAACCAACACAGAACAGATGAAACAAATAATCATCAGTAGTAGTCTTGATGTCAACATGAGCTTCAATCATGGTCTGCCATTTTTTGACCATGGAACACATTTTGTCACGGAGTAAGACCCGTGCCATGGAAGTTAAATCAGGCAGCTTTTGGCCTGAACATTTTTGGTAATCAACTTGAATTTTCTAAATGCAACTTCATCATTCTGCAAGTCAACAAGACTCACTTCAAACACATAACCCTTGAGACTGTCAGATGCAATTTTTGTTCCTTGAGTTCTGATAACTAGTGTCTTTCCGATATTTCTTGGACATAGCAGGAGTTTTCACATCATAACAATCTTTCTAAGAAAATGGATCAAATACCTTCTTGGCTGCCTTTGCTGCCTTTTGTAAGGCACTTGTTCTTGACAGTCGCTATCGTGCTGCTCCTCTTTCCTTCTGTCCTTGTGAGTTTTCCTGTTCTAGAACCTCATACAAATAGAATTATACAGTATTTGTCCTTTTCTGGTCTGACCAATTTCCTTTAGCATAACGTTTTCAAGTTTTATCTATAATTTAGCACGTATATCAGATTTCACTTATGGGTAAGTAATACTCCATTGTAAGGGTATAGCACATTTGATTTACACATTGGTCTTTTAGTGAATATTTAGGCTGTCCACTCTTTAGCTCTTATGAATAATACTGCTATGAACGTTGATGTCCAAGTATCTGTTAGTCCCTGTTTTCAGTTCTTTTTGGGTGTGTAGGAGTAGAATGACTGTTAGCTTTTTGGTGCACTACCAAACTGTTTACCATAGCAGCTCCACCATTTTGCATCGTGTCAGCAATGCACAAGAGTTCTAATTTCTCCACATCCTGCATAACATTTATTTTTCCTTTAATTTTTTGGATGAAAGCCATCCCCAGTGGGTGTGAAGTGATAAATCTCATTGTGGTTTTGATTTGCATTTCCCAAATGATGTTGAAAATCGTTTCATGTGCTTGTTGGTTACTGTTTTTTTTAATCTTCTTTGGAGAAATGTCGGATAGGCACAGTGGCTCAACACTTATAATCCCAGCTATTTGGGAGTCTGAGGTGGAAGGATCACTTGAGCCCAGGAGTTCAAGACCAGACTGAGCAACATAGGGAGACCCTATCTCTACAAAAATAAAAGTAAAAAAATTTAGCCAGGCATGGTGGTATGTGCCTGTAGTCCCAGCTACTCAGGAGGCTGAGGCAGGAGGAACACTTGAGCGCAGGAGGTAGAGGCTGCAGTGAGCTGTGATTGTATCACTGTTCTCCAGCCTGGGCAACAGGATAAGACTCTGTCTCAAAGAAAAGAAATGTCTATTCAAGTTCTTTACCTATTTTTGAATTTTTGTTGTAAAAGTTTATATATTCTGGATACTAAGCACTTATAAGATACATGATTTGCAAATATTTTCTCCCATTCTTTGGATTGTCTTTTTACCCTCTTGATAATGTCCTTTGATGTACTGTAGTTTTAATTTTGGTGAAGGGGATATCCTGCGAAGTAGCAGAGTAGGAATCTCTAGGAGTTAATCCTTAACATTGAAACAACCAGTAAGCTGGAAAAAATGACCAGAATCAACTTTCAGTCTGTGGAGCCAGGGGAGTGCTTGATGAAGGGAGAGGCTACTGCTCTTGCAGAATAGTTTGGGGAAAGTCTCAAATGGACTGTGCCAGCCATCAAGAAGCAAAAATAAGCCATCCCTTACAAGTTGGAAAATTACAGTTCTAAAGTTACCACAGTAACAATATCTGAGTTTATCCTGCTTGGAGCTTATTGAGCATCTTGCATGCATGGATTCATGTTCTTCATCAAATTTAGGAAGTTTTTGGGTATTAATTATTCCATATGTCGTTTGCCTCTTTCTCTTCTAGGACTTGTTTCAATGGTTTTCCATAGGTGCCTTAGGTGCTGTTAATTTTTTCTTTATTTCTTTCATTTTAATCTTCAGACTGGATAATTTCAATTTTTTTATCTTCAAGTTTGCTGATTCTTCTGCCTGCTCAAATCTACCATTGCACTGCTGTATGAATTTTTCATTTAACTCTTAGGCTTTTCAGCTTCAGAATTTCTTTTTGGTTCTTTTCTGTAATGTGTGTCTCTTTACTGACATTCCCTTTTGTTCATACACTCTTCTGATATGCTTTAGCTCTTTGAGCATAGTTTCTTTTGCATCATTGAGCATATTTGAGACAGTTGATTTAACATCTTTGACTAGTAGTTTTACTGTCTGGGCTGTCCCAGGGATAGTTTTCTGTCAAATTATTTTTTTCTTATAAACCAGTTATGTGCTTTCTATGATTTATAATTTGTTTGTTGAGAACCAAACAATTTAAGTATTATAATGTGGTGGTAACTCTGGAAAACAGATTCTCCTTCTACTCAGGGATTTATTTTGTTGTTTGTTGAGGTCTAAAGTTGTCTATTAGCGTAGTGACTTTTCCAAGCAATTTTTGTGAAGTCTTTGTTCCTTGTTATATGTGTTACTGAAGTTTCTGTCCCATTATCTCTGTATCTGCTTGCAGCATCTCGGATATTTTAAAATGTCTAGATTTTTAAAAAATAGTGTGCATTCCTTTTTAAATGTTCTGACAAATGTCACCAGAGAAGCCGCCCTAAGCCTAAGGGGGTCACATGTAGCCAACCGTCTCTGCTGATCCTCAGGGAACTGCCATACCAATTAAATCACACCCCAAAATTTTAGAGCACAAAGTCTTTACTGTTCACTATAGCAACAGTGAGCCACTTTAAGAATGCTGTCCCCATGTTGCAGCAGGACTATGGAATGGGTCATGGTAGCTGGTTTATGCATGCCAGTCTCTTACCAAAGATAAGACAGTCACGTTGATAATACCAATAACCTTATCACAGCTGTCTAAAATAGGCATTATTTCCCAATAGTCTAATACAAGTCCATCTTCCATTTTTCCCCTTTTCCCAAAAATGCCCTTTATATCTGTTTATTATTGTTATTATTATTATTATTTTGGAGATGGAGTTTCGCTGTTGTTGCCCAGGCTGGAGTGCAATGGCGTGATCTCAGCTCACTGGAAACTCCGCCTCCTGGGTTCAAGCAATTATCTCGCCTCAGCCTCCCAAGTAGCTGGGATTACAGGCGCTCGCCATCACGCCAAGCTAATTTTTGTATTTTTAGCAGAGACAAGGCTTCACCATGTTGGCCAGTCTGGTCTCAAACTCCTGACCTCAGGTAATCTGCCCGCTTCCACCTCCCAAAGTGCTGGGATTACAGGCGTGAGCCACCAAGCCTGGTGTTATTATTTTTTAAATAGAGACAGGGTCTCACTGTGTTGCCCAGGCTGCTCTTGAACAGCTGTCCTCTAGTGACCCTCCCGCCTTGGCCTCTCAAAGTATTAGGATTACAGGCGTGAGCCACCACACCTGGCCATGTTTTTCTTAATCTGGAATTACTTCTGTGATTAATATGAGTGGTGACTCGCGCCTGTAATCCCAGCACTTTGAGAGGTTGAGGCAGGAGGACCACTTGATGGCAAGAGTTCAAAACCAGCCTGGGCAACATAGCAAGACCCCATCTGTATTTTAAAAAAGAAAAAAAGAAGAAACAACAACAAAAAGAAAGAAGTTAAATCTTACAATAAGGAGTGTGTCAACTACAACTATACCAATATAGCTGTTTTTCACCTATCAGGCAAAAATCCAAGTGTTTGTTAACGTACTCTATTTGAGACTTTGAGAAACTGGATATTGTTATACATTTCCAATAAGTGCATTTGGTTGTTTCTAACAAAATTGCAGGTTCTTTTCTCCTTTGACCCACAAACCCACTTCTAAGAATTTATTTTAAGGGTACATCTGCCACTAGTAAAGTGACATGTAGACAGAGTTATTCATTGAGTCATCATTGTAATAGCAGAAGATGGAAAATAAGCTGTAAAAAAGACTGAGGTACATACAATGTGGGGGGAAAAAGAATGCAGGTAGATCTGTATTTACTGTTTTGGAGTGATCACCAGGATGTATTGTTAAGTGAAAACAACAACAACAAAAAGCTGCAGTACAGTGTTTTTTGCAAGAAGAACTTCTAGGAAAAAGGGAAGAAAACACCCAGATACCAGAAAACACGGCTTAATAAAAATGATTATTTATAGGGAAGGTGAAGTAGGGCAAATGGATTTGAGTGATAAAGATGGAAGAGAAATTTGCTATACTTATTTAATACAGTTTTTTACTTTTGAACCCATGTAAATGTTTTACATGTTCAAAAATAAGTTTATATCTAAACAAAAAGTAAACTCTAAAAGTAGTGAATCTACAAAATATATCAAACTGACAACATAGTGGCATATTGTGGGATTTTATTATTGATTCTGACAGTCTTTCAACTAATGCATCTTAGTCTTTAACAATATTTCTGCTGGATTTAGTATTCTAGTTAGGCAATTTTTGCACTTGGAAGACAGCCTTCTACTGTCTTCTGACTTATGTTGTAGCTGACAAGAAGTAGGCTAACAGTCCTACTTTTGTCTTTTTTCATGATAATTCATCCTTTTTTCTTTGTATTTAAGGCTTCTCTTTGTCTTTGATTTCTGCAGTTTTAGGATGACATATTTGTTTTCTTTATTTTTTTTTTTACAGTGATAGGGTCTCATTGTGTTGCCCAGGCTAGTCTCAAACTCCTGGCCTCAAGCAATCCTCCTGCTTCAGCCTCCCAAAATGTTGCGATTACAGGCATGAGCCACCATGTCCAGTCTAGTGTGATATATTTAGATTCTTTTTTTTTTTTTTTTTGAGACGGAGTCTCACTCTGTCGCCCAGGCTGGAGTGCAGTGGCTGGATCTCAGCTCACTGCAAGCTCCGCCTCCCAGGTTTACGCCATTCTCCTGCCTCAGCCTCCCGAGTAGCTGGGACTACAGGCGCCCGCCACCTCGCCCGGCTAGTTTTTTGTATTTTTTAGTAGAGACGGGGTTTCACTGGGTTAGCCAGGATGGTCTCGATCTGCTGACCTCGTGATCCACCCGTCTCGGCCTCCCAAAGTGCTGGGATTACAGGCTTGAGCCACCGTGCCCAGCCGTTAGTTTCTTTTTATTCTACTTGGAAGTCATTGGACTTGGGAAACTTGTAGGCTCTGTTACTTCACTTCTACAAAATCCTTGCCCATTTTGTTTTCTCTCAGTCCATCCTTTTGAGACTCTGATTAAATGCTTGTTATATAATCTGTATGTATATGTCTGTTTTTGGACTCTATTCTGATTCATTGTTGGTATTTCTCTCCTTTCTGGAATACCACTCTGTTTGAATTACTGTAGCTCTATCCATAGTAAATCTTGAAATCAAGGAGCATAAGTCCTCCAAATTGGGTATTTTTTGAATCGTTATTGCTATTCTCTGTCTTTTGCATTTTCATTAAATTTTAGTGTCAGTTTGTCAGTTACTACAAAAAGATACCCTGCTGGGATTTTAATTGGGATTGCATTGAATCTTGAGGTCAATTTGGAGACATGGAAAATCTCGACCGTATTGAGTCTACCAATCTAATAATGTTTTTAATGTCTCTATTTAAGTCTTCTTTAATCTTCATTTTGTGGTTTTTACTATATATGTCCTGCATATCTTTTGTTAATATTACCCCTATTTTCTGTAGCTTTTTTTGGGGAATGCTTTAGGACTTTTCACTTATACAATCACATCACCTGTGAATATAATTCTTTCTTTCCAATCTGGATTTTTTTTTTTTTTTTATTGTGTCTTTTTGCACTCACTAAAACAGTTCTGAATAGAAGTGCTAAGAGTGCACATCCTTACCTTCTTCCCAGTGACAGCAGAAAGGATTCTGTATTTCATCATTAAATATATATTAGCTGTAGGTTTTTCAGAGATGGTCTTTATCAGGTTGAAGAAGTTTCCATCTGTTCTTAGGTTCTTGAAAGTTTGTTGTGGATAGGTGAATTTTTCAGATTTTTTCCCCCTTTTTGAATTGTATTTTCTTTAGTAGAGATGAGATCTCACTATGTTGCCCAGACTGGTCTTGCAACTCCAGGCCTCTGGTGATCCTCCTGGCTCAGCCTCGCAAAGCACTGAATGTGGCATTAGCCACTGTGCCCAGCCAAAATTTTCAGATTTTTTTCCCAGATATATTGAGATGATCAAATATGGCTTTTCTCCCTTATTTTATTAACATAATAAATTATTTGAATGCTCATCCAACCTTGTATTTCAGGAATAAACCCTACCTAATCATGATGTATATGTATTTCTAGGTTTGATTTTCTAGTGTTCTGTTAATGATTTTTTTGTTAATTATAAGAGAGATTGGTCTATAATTTTCTTTTCTTGTAATGACTATCCGATTTTAGTATCAGGGTAATACTGGCCTCATAAAATAAGGTTGGAATTACCTCTTTTCTGAAGGAGTTTGTTTAGGGATGGTCTTATCTTCTTTAAATGTTGAATATAATTCACCAGTGGAGCCCTTTGGATCTAGACTTTTCTTCGTGGGAAGGTTTTTTGTTTGTTTGGTTTGGTTGGATTTTTTTTGTAGAGAAGGTTTTTTTTTTTTTTTTTTTTTTTTGTAGAGAAGGCTGGTCTTGAAATCCTGGGCTCAAGCAATCCTCCCACCATGCCTGGTTTTCAGTCACAAATTCAATTTTTTTTTTCTTTTTCTTTTTTTTTGAGAAAGAGTCTTGCTCTGTCACCCAGGCTGGAGGACAGTAGTTTGAACTCGGCTCACTGCAACCTCCACCTCCCAGATTCAGTCTCCCTGCCTCTGCCTCCTAAGTAGCTAGGATTCAGGTGCCTACCACCACGTCCAGCTAAGTTTTGTATTTTTAGTAGAGACAGGGTTTCACCATGTTGGCCAGGCTGGTCTTGAACTCCTGACCTCAGGTGATCTGTCTGCCTCGGCCTTCCAAAGTGCTAGGATTACATGTGTGAACCACCACGCCCAGCCTGTTGATTGGCTTTGGAGACAGTGTCTGGCTTTGTCACCCAGGCTGGAGTGCAGTGGTGCAATCTCAGCTCACTGCAACCTCTGCCTCCAGGGCTTAAGCCGTCCTCCCACCTCAGCCTCCCAAGTAGCTGGGACTACAGGCACACGCCACCATACCTGGCTAATTTTTTATTTTTATTTTTGTAGAAATGGGGTTTCACCATGTTATCCAGGCTGGTCTTGAACTTCTGAGTTCAAGTGATCTGCCCGCCTCGGCCATCTAAAGTGCATAAGCCTCTGTGCCTGACTCTGTGTGGTTTTTTAATTTTTATTTTTACTTATTTATTCATGTATTTTTTGAGACAGGGTCACCCTCTGTCACCCAGGCTGGGGTGCAGTGATGCAATCTCACCTCACTGCAACCTCCACCTCCCGGGCTCAAGCCATCCTCCCACTTCAGCTTCTTGATCCTGTCATTCAACTCACTTGAGTAATTGGGACCACAATCACATGCCACCACACCTGGCTAATTTTTGTTATTTTTTTTTATTTTTTTGAGATGGAGTCTCACTCTGTTGCCCAGGCTGGAGTTCAGTGGTGCGATCTTGGCTTACTGCAGCCTCTCTCCCTCCTGGGTTCAAGCGATCCTCCTGCCTCAGCCTCCTGAGTAGCTGGCATTACAGGCATCTGTCGTCATGCCAGGCTAATTTTTGTATTTTTAGTAGCGACAGGGTTTAACCATGTTGGCCAGGCTGGTCTGGAACTCTTGAGCTCAAGTGATCCTCCCACTTTGGCCTCCCAAAGTACTGGGGTTATAGGCATGGCCCCTGTGCCCGGCCCCCTGTGTCGGTTTAGTTATAAATTTATTTACACATGTTTTATTTTCCTGTATATGTTATATCTTGTGAATATCTCGTGCATGCTTAAAGAATGTGCCTTCTGCTCACATTGTTTTTTCTTTCTCTTTCTCTTTCTCTTTCTCTTTCTCTTTCTCTTTCTTTTCTTTTCTTTTTTTTTTTCCCCGAGATAGAGTTTCGCCCAGACTGGAGTGCAGTGGTATGATCTCAGCTCACTGCAACCTCTGCCTCCTGGCTTCAAGCAGTTCTCCCTCCTCCTCCCGAGTAGCTGGGATTACAGGCATGCGCCACCATGCCTGGCTAATTTTGTACTTTTAGTAGAGACAGGGTTTGACCAGGCTGGTCTTCAGCTCCTGACCTCAGGTGATCCTTCTGCCTTGGCCTCCCAAAGTGTTGGGATTTCAGGCGTGAGCCACCACGCCTGGCCTGCTCAGATTGTTTTTTTAAATGTCAGTTGGATCAGGTTTGATTCTTTTGTTCAAGTCTTCTATATGTTTACTGATTTTTCTGTCTACTGCTCCATTGATTTCTGAGAGGGGAGAGTTGAAATCAACAAATGGAATGTGGATTTGTCGGTTTTTTTTTTTTTTAACTGTATCAATTTCTACATTGTTTTTTCAGAAGCTCTGTTAATTAGATGCATATGCATTTAGGATTATGTCTTGATGAGTTAACCCCTTTATCATTACTCAATGTTCTCACTTTATCTCTTGTAAATAGTCCTTGTTCTGAAGTCTGCTTTGAGAGCATTATTAAGTCCTCCTGGTTTCATATTATGAAGGATGTTCACTGTGTACTAGTTACCATTTTAGCTCACTATATCTTGGGCTGCATTTTTACTACTTGCCTGAGTCCAGTGAGTCAAAACATTCATAAGCAGAACAACTTACATGAAGCCCAGTTTTATTACCCACAGATGGGCAGCAAGGGACAGGAGAAGCCTAGCATTCATTGCAAATCAGTCCCTCAAGGCTTGGGAAAGCTGCCCAGAGTGGATAGTCTGTGGACCACAGCTAGGGGACCCAGGAAAGAAGGTTTATGTCCCAAGGGCAACATGATTCACTGGGCTAAAGATTAGAGGACATCCTGTTTGAGGGTGGAGGGAATGACAGGAACAGAAACTGAGGCTCTTCCAACTAGCTCCTCCTTGTCTCAGGATGCTTCATTCCCAGTATGTTATACAGTTACACAGAGGTGTGGGGCAGAGCAGGGAACTGGCTTGATTCAGAGCCACCTGGAGCACTGCCCTGTACATATGCTTATTGTTTGAATGTGTATCTGTTAGCATCCTGTTTGTTTGTTTGTTTGTTTTCCTTTAACCTCTCTCTGTATATTTGAAGTAGATTTCTTGTAGATAGCATTTACTTGTTTTTTGTTTTTTTGTTATGTATGTAGGAGTCAAAACCATTAGTGGTATTGACAGGACCACGGACAGCACTATTTGGCTATATATATATATATATATCTTTTCCCTTGTGTGCCGTGGATGTTGGAATAAAGTTGCCAGATTGGTGGTGATCCATCTCATGATCCTGTCATTTAACTCACTTGTGTTGTGATCTACCGTGTGTAATAAGAGACTTTAAATCCACGTACATCTCTTTTGTGGAGCTGGGCAGTCAAAGAAGTACGAGCCATTCCTAGCACATAATGTCAAAACATAAGCCCTGCATTATGCTTAGGTTTAGAAACTAAAACTTCACAGAAAGGAGATAACAAATCATATTCACATCTCAAAACCCAAAAGCTTGAAACATTTCATTTGTAGAAAAAAGGAATAAGAGGCCAGGTGTGGTGGGTTATGCGTGTAATCCCAGCATTCTGGGAGGCTGAGATAGGCAGATTGCTTGAGTCCAGGAGTTTGAGACCATCCTGGACAACATAGTGAAACTCTGTCTCTACTAAAAATACAGAACAATTAGTGGAGTGTGGTGGCACAGGCCTGTAGTCCCAGCTACTCAGGAGGCTGAGGTGGGAGATTCACCTGAGCCTGAGAGGTGGAGGCTGCAGTGAGCCAAGATCATGTTGTTGCATTCCAGCTTGGGCAACCAGAGTGAGACTGTCTCCCCACCCCGCCAAAAGGAAAAAAAAGAAATAAGGCCAGGCACCATGGCTTATGCCTGTAATCCCAGCACTTTGGGAGGCCAAGACAGGAGGATCCCTTGAGCCCAGGAGTTTGAGAGCAGCCGGGGCAATATAGTGAGACCCTGTCTGTTCATAAAAAAATAAAATTATCCAGACATGGTGGTGCAATTTTGGCAATTTTATTGTATAAATATCATAGGGTGTACTTACACAAACCTATATGGTATAGCCTACTGCACACCAGGAGAATATGGTACAGCCTGTTATTCCTAGGCTACAAATCTGTACAGCATGTTACTGTACTGAATACTGTAGTGTTCATCTGTAACACAATGGTATTTGTACATCTAAACATATCTGAAACCTAGAAAAATACAATGTAAAAGATAAAAAATAAGGTACACCTGTATAGAGCACTTATGAGTGGTGCTTGAAGGACTGGAATTTGTTCTGGGTGAGTAGGGTAGTGAGTGATGAGTGCATATGAAGGGGGCCTAGAACATTATGTACTTTTATATGACTGGCAGCTCAGTAGGCTTGTTTATACCAGCATCACCCTAAACACATGAGTAATGTATTGCACTTACAATATTATCAATATTACCGCAGCTTTCACTAGGTGATAGGAATTTTTCAGCTCCATTTTATTTATTTTTTTATTTATTATTATTATTATTTTTTGAGATGGAGTCTCACTCTGTTGCCCAGGCTGGAGTGCAGTGGTGCGATCTCGGCTCATTGCAACCTCTGCCTCCTGGGTTCAAGCAATTCTCCTTCCTCAGCCTCCCGAGTAGCTGGGACTACAGGCACATTCCACTGAACTCGGCCAATTTTTGTATTTTTAGTAGAGACAGGGTTTCCCCATGTTGACCAGGCTGGTCTTGAACTCCTGACCTCAAGTGATCCACCCACCTCAGCTTCCCAAATTGCTGGGATTACAGGTGTGAGCCACCACACCCGGCCTTCAGCTTCATTATAATTTTATGATACCACTGACATATATGTGATCCATTGCTGGCTAAAAAAACATTATGCAGTGGCCAAGCGAGGTGGCTCACGCCTGTAATCCCAGTACTTTGGGAGGCTGAGATGGATGGATCACGAGGTCAGAAGATCAAGATCATCCTGACTAACATGGTGAAGCCCCATCTCTACTAAAAATACAAAAAATTAGCCAGGCATGGTAGCGGGTGCCTGTAGTCCCAGCTACTTGGGAGGCTGAGGCAGGAGAATCGCTTGAACCAGGTAGGCAGAGGTTGCAGTGAGCCAAGATCGCACCACTGCACTCCAGCCTGGATGACAGAGCGAGACTCTGTCTCAAAAACAAAAAACAAAAAACAAAAAAACAGCAACAACAACAACAAAAAACCCGTCATGTCATGCACCTCATGATTGTATTTACTGTGTAATATGTAGTGCTTTGTTTTTCTATTACTGGAAAAAAGATACACCTGGGGCTTGGGAATGACGTTCTGGTAGAGATGTAAATTTGGGATTTACTAACATTTGGTTTCAATTGTTCCTTATTAGGCAGAGGTATATCCATGACTCAGAATTTATTTGTAGCCTTAGAGATCATACTTTGAGGGAGTCAGTGTAGATGAGATTGTGCTGGTCCTTATTTACCTGATTCAGAAAGAGCCAGCTATTGTCATCTGATTTTAGCTGGACAGTACAGGGGTTACTGCCCAGGTTTACCAGGTACCAACCTAGGCTAGACCGGTTCTGTGCATTTACTCATATAAAATCCTTACAACAATCCTGTCTCAGAGTTGTTCTAATGGAAGTGGAATATTGAGCACAATAACTAGAACACAGCAAGTTCTCAATAGGATAACTATCATCATGATTATCATTTATTACTGTTTTACAGAAGACGAAACAGAGGCTCAAAAAGATTGATTAGGAGGAGTTACAGAGCAATCGAGCCTGGGCACAGTGGATCACAAGGTCAGGAGTTCGAGACCACCCTGACCAACATCATGAAACCCCGTCTCTACTAAAAATACAAAAATAAGCCGGGCGTGGTGATGCATGCCTGTAATCCCAGCTACTCAGGAGGCTGAGGCAGGAGAATCGCTTGAACCAGAGGGGCAGAGGTTGCAGTGAGCCAAGATCGCACCATTGTACTCCAGCCTGGGTGACAGAATGAGACTCCGTCTCAAAAAAAAAAAAAAGGAGTTACAGAGCAATCAATGAAGAGGGCTGATCTAGGTCTTGTACAGTTTTAAAGTCTATGCTCTATCTCCATTTTAATACTTACCATGTAGAGTGTGCCCATGACATGTCATTAGTGGTTGTGTGACCACAGGCCAGTCATAGCACCCAGTTTCCTCATCTGTAAAATGGGGGTAACACTTAATGTTTTATGTAGAATGTCTAGAGTTCTTAGCTGTGTGAAACTGGAGGCATAATGAAAATTAGGTTTACTCCATCTTTCTTTTCTCTGAAATGCATTGTGACATCTTTCCAGATTTTAAGTATTAATTCTTTACTAGTACTGTGTGTTTACATAGATCTTCCAGCTTGAGGCTTGTCTTCTCATTTTGTTCATGGTAATATTTTCACTAGCTGTAGATCTGTAACAAAGAACTGTAACAAAGGTGGATATATTAATCTTTCCCTTATAGCTCTTGCTTTTTGTATCTTGCTTAAAAATTTATTCCAATAAATTTGTACTCCAAGGTCACAAAGATATTCTCTTACATTTTCTTGTGAAAGTCTTATAGTTGTTAATCTACTCAAAATATATATATTTTTTTGGATCAAAGTAGGGATCTAATTTCATTCCCCACCCCCAATAATTGTTCCAGCAACATGGAAAGTTCATCCCTTTCCCCACTGATTTCTAGTGAACATCTGATATATATAAAGTGTACATTTATGTAAGCCTTACAAAATATCACACCATTTTAATTGTTATAGCTTTATATATAGTAGGTATTATTAGTTGGGAGGCATGTCCCCTCAGCTTGTCAAAATTCTATGGAAATTTCCTTTGGGATTGTTACTAGAGCTGCATTGAATCTATAGATATGGTTGTGGGAGTATTGGTATCTTTACCATCATGAACATACTTTCTTCATGATTTAGATGTTTTAAAATGTTTTTAAATATAGCTTAATATTTTCCTGCACAATAACCTTCACAATCTTTTAAAATTTATTTCTAAGTACTTAATGCATTTTTGTGGCTATTGTAAAAAAATTTTTTTTAATTAAATTTTTGTTATTTGTTTATACAAATGAAATTGGCCTTTGGATTACTTTGTGTTTATTCTTATGCATTTCATTAAAAAATCTATCTGGGAACCTTATTGCAGTCTTCCATAGTATAAATTATATGGCATCAAGTTTATATTACAGTTTTAACTCGTTTGTTATTATTTATTGTTTTACCAAGCACTACGAAAGACTATTATTTTTTGTTCAAAGGAATACTGTTTGCATTTGTTAAAAGGAAATGGTGTTTCACAATCTCTGTGGAGATTTTAAACAAAAGGGAGCATGTCTGTTCTACTTCCAGAAATCCTCATTTTGTAGCTCTAGAGAAAACCTGAGCTCCTTGTTCTTTTGAAAATCTCCCATATGGTTCTGTACATTTCTGTTGGAAAACCACTGCTAGAGAAGTTGCTAAACAGTAAAAGCATTTAGCCCATGGTGATGTGGGGGAAGGGAGGCATTTCATTTAAAATTATGAAGAATTTATGCATCGTTTAGTATTTCATGTGTGATGTATAGATAAAATCAGTATATTTACACAGACAATTGTTTTTAAGTGACAACAGGTATGAATTTAAAAAGAATGGACATTGAAAAAGAACCAAGTCACAGTTTGAATGGGATGTGTTGGTTAAGTACTCAGTATATTTGTATTAAAACTTAGAATATAATTTTGTTTTTCCCAGTTGGAGTCATTCGATGCCCAGTTTGCAGCCAAGAATGTGCAGAGAGACACATCATAGATAACTTTTTTGTGAAGGACACTACTGAGGTTCCCAGCAGTACAGTAGAAAAGTCAAATCAGGTAAGTGTATTACGTCTTGAACCTTTTGCCAGCTCTTTTTTTTTTTTTTTTGAGACAGAGTCTCAACTCTGTTGCCCAGGCTGGAGTGCAGTTGGCGCAATCTCGGCTCACTGCAAGCTCCGCCCCCCGGGTTCATGCCATTCTTCTGCCTCAGCCTCCCAAGTAGCTGGGACTACAGGCGCCCACCACCTCGCCTGGCTAATTTTTTGTGTTTTTAGTAGAGATGGGGTTTCACTGTTTTAGCCAGGATGGTCTCGATCTCCTGACCTCATGATCCTCCTGCCTTGGCCTTCCAAAGTGCTGGGATTACAGGTATGAGTCACCACGCCCAGCCTCTTTTTCTTTTTTTTTTTTTTAAATTGAGATGGAGTCTTGCACTGTTCCCCAGGCTGGAGGACAGTGGTACGATCTTGGCTCATTTCCACCTCCTCCTCCTGGGTTCGAGTGCTTCTCTCATCTCAGCCTCATGAGTAGCTGGGATTACAGGCGTGTGCCACCATGCCCGGCAAATTTTTGTATTTTTAGTAGACATGGCATTTCACTATGTTGGCCATAGTGGTCTCGAACTCCTGACCTCGAGTAATCCACTCACCTCGGCCTCTCAAAGTGTTGGGTTTATAGGTGTAAGCTACCATGCCTAGCCTCTTTTGCCAACTATTGATGAGGCAACCTAAAATGCTGGAGGTCTTTAAAAGGAGCCAAACATTAGATAATTGATCTATAAAATTATATAACATTTTAAAAGGAATATAAAGAATAATAAATAATTCACCTTAAGAAATTAAACAGTGAAACAGGGACAATCCAGAAACTCTTGATTGCATACCCACATTCCAATCTCCTCCAGAGAAACCATTATTCTATATTTGACATTATTTCATTTCTTTGTACTTTTACTGTGTATTGACAATGAGATTTTTATTTCAAGCTCAGTTTTTCACTTTTTTTCTATTTTAATGATAAGCTCTATAATGATACATATGAAAGACTCCATGTCTTTATCTGTAAAGTTTTTACATTTTTAAGAAAGCCGTCTTTTCTAAATGGTGTTACTTTGAAAGCTTCATTTATTTTTTGGGGAAGGGGTGGTGGTGGTGGTGGTGGTGGTGGTGGTGGTGGTGGTGGTGTTTTTTGGGGAAGGGGTGGTGGTAGTGGTGGCGGTGGCGGTGGTGGCAGTAGCAGTAGCAGTAGCAGTAGCAGTAGCAGTAGCAGTAGCAGTAGCAGTAGCAGTAGCAGTAGCAGTAGTAGTGGTGACAGGGTCTCACTCTGTCAGCCAGTCTGGAGTTCAGTGATGTAGTCATAGCTCACTGCAGTCTCCAACTCCTGGGCTCAAGTGATTCTCCCACCGTAGCCCCTTGAGTCACTGGGACTTCAGGTTTATGCCACCATGTCCAGCTAACTAAAGCCTCATTTGGTAGCATTGTCCAAGGTGTTGGATTTAGAGATCCAATGGTGTTTTTATTTTCTTTCTAACTTCTGTAACCCACACGTAGAACATCTCTGTTGGCTTCTTAAATCTAGATGTCAAATCTATCATGCATAATCTATAGTACTCCAGTGGGGGTTAGCCATGTTGAGATTAATTCTACAGCTTGTGCTGAGTATAGTGTATTAGTCTACTTTTGGCTTATGATTCATTGATGATTCCTCTAAGCAGTTCCCAGAAGATCTGGGAAAGAACTAAATCTGGTTAGGGAAAAGCAATTATTAGCTATGTTTTTCAGGACTCTTTAGTAATCACGTGGTTAATTTCTGTACTTTCTGTTGAATTTTTAGTTTTTTGTTCCTTGGTAGAGCTACAGGAATTTAAGGTTCACTTTAAATGAACATAGCCACTACTGACTAAAATACCTGTTTTTGTAGTTTGGAAAGTATCCACAATTCTTCCTGATGTGAACCTTATCAAAGGCCAAAACAGACAGGCTTGCTGCGGGAGATAAACTTTCTAATTATTTAATTGTGAAACCACCCTTAAAGAAAGAAACATAATTATTTATGTAGGTTACAGTGTTGAGCACTGAAGTCCTCTGAAAGTTCTCTTCTAAATACAAACGATTTTGTTTCCGTCTTCCATTGTGTTATGTCACTTTGCTTTACATGTGACACCTTTACATGTGTCACATGTAGCTATCCTAGATATCCTAGATATTCATTAGTCATATTCATAGTAGTACATGTGCATGCTCAATCCAGAAAACTAAAAAATACAGTAGCATAAATAATCCTCAAATGTAAAGTAGCATAAATAAATGTCAACCAGGTAGGATATTCGTATGACATGAAATGATGATAATAGGACATGAGAGTTAAAGGGATTCTAATCCAAAGGACAAGTTTAAGAGGCTTCTTTATTACCTCCATGTGATCAATTAGTTTTCAGTATGTTTATGTTTATTTAGTCTGCTTCTGTCACAGAAACATAGTAGGAAGAAGTTAAACTAGAGATGGAGTCCAATAGACAACCTAAATGTTGACACTGGGCATGCATGGGTTGAGGTAGGAAATGTGGTATGAGAGTAGGGTGCTGCTGGGGGCATTTGGTAAGGATGGAGAGTGGAGAGGTCATATGGGGGATGAATTGAAACCAGGCAATACTTAGCAAGAGGTAGTGGGAGCTGAATTAGCATGGTAGCAATAAGGAAAGGAAGTTACCACCCAGAGAGAACTTGATATGCCTGACTGCGTGTGGAAGGTGAGAGATGTTTTACTGCCTGGATGGTGCCTTTCACAGAGATCATGATAAAGAGGGTAGGAGGTAGGTAGGTTTTGAATGTGATTGAGTTTGCATTGCCTGTGAGACTGTAGAGATGTCATCATCCATGGTTAGAATGGTGCTCTAAAGAGAGTTCATAGCTGGAGATTTTGAAAAGTTTTAAAAACTTTTTGTTGTAGATAATTTCAAGCATTACCAAAGAAACAGTTGACATAACAAATGTCCGTGGACCCATCACCTAGATCAATAGCCATCAACTCTTGTTTTGTGCATACTCTGATTACCCCCAACCACTAGATTACATTGATGTTAATTCCAGCCATTATGTAATGTCATCTTTAATTTTTTATTTTTATTTTTTGAGACAGAGTTTCGCTCTTGTTGCCCAGGCTGGAGTGCAATGGCGAGGTCTTGGCTCACTGCAACCTCAGTCTCCCAAGTAGCTGGGATTATAGGCGCCCACCACTACACCTGGCCAATTTTTGTGTTTTTAGTAGAGACAAGGTTTCACCATGTTGACCAGACTGATTGCGAACTCCTGAACTCAGGTGATTCACCCACCTCGGCCTCCCAAAGTGCTGGGATTACAAGGGTGAGCCACCGCGCCCGGCCTCATCTGTAAATATTTTGGCATGTACTTAAATAAAATATTTTTCCTGTAAACATAACTACCATATGAATTTCTATGTAAAAATAAAAGGACCAGCCTGGGCAACATGGTGAAATCCTGTCTGAGCGAATGAATAGATGAATGAATGAACGAACGAACGAACGAACGAAAGAACGAACAAGAAAGAAAAGCAAGCAAGCTGGGTGTGGTGGTGTGCACCTGTAGTCCCAGCTAGTTGGGAGGCTGAGGTTGGAGGATCACCTGCACTCAAGGAGATGGAGGCTGCAGTGAGCCATAATTACGCCACTGCACCCCAGCCTGGGTGACAGAGTGAGACCCTATCTCAAAAAAATAAATAAATAAATAAATTTCAAATGCTTAATGATCTCTTATTGTTATCAAATATCTAAGCAGTAATCAAATGGATCTAATTATTACAGGTTTTTTTTTAAAACAGTGGTTTGTTTCCATAAAGATCCAACAAGGCCTACACAGTACATTTGGTTGATTTGTCTCAAAACTATCTTTTAATTAGTCTCAAGTTACCCCTTTGCTTCTCTTGCTTTCCTTTTCTTCCCATTTAACATTTTCGTTGCATAAACTGGGTTGCATATTCAAAAGAGTTAGTTTTATTCTGAATTTTGCTGATAATTTCCATAAAGTCATTTAACATGCTGATTCTATGTTTTGTGAAACTGTGAATTAAAATGAAACGTAGTGGCTTGTTTAGGTTCTGGTTCCATTGCGAGAGAAGGGTAAGAATACTTTGATCCATATGTCCATGTGTATGCTCATCAGGAAGCATATGGTGTCTGGCTGTCTTTCTTTTTTCTGATGTTAGTGGCCATTAATGATCACTGCCAAGATTGCTTATTTCATGAGGGCTTTGAAAAATAGTGACATTTTAATTCTATTATTCCTCTTTATTTCTTAACTGGAATAGAAAGAGAAAGCTTCCTTCATCAATTCTTTGATTACCCTGACCTACGGTTCATCCAGGAAAGGTCAGTTCAATTTTGATTCCTTCCCTTTAGTTGACAATTTTTAGAGCAGTGAGTTAATTTCTTAGGATTCTTCAGAGGTGACTAATGAGAGGAGTATGTGTGTGTGTGTTTGTGTGTATATGTGTGTGTGTGTGTCTGTGTCCCTCTGTTTGAGTCTGTAGTAGTCATTGCTCTCTCCCTTGCTGTTTTTTCTGTCATTTTCTGTTCTAGACCTTGAAGCATCCATTTCTCCTAGGTGCCTTGATTCCTTTTCATGGGAAATAATATTTGGAGACCACAGTATGGTACGATGGGTGCTCATCATCATTGAGTTGGTCACCTATCTAGGCCTTTCAGGGAATTATGTAACAGAGACTATTTATTTATTTATTTATTTATTTATTTATTTATTTAGAGACGGAGTCTTGCTCTGTTGCCCAGACTGGAGTGCAACCTCCTCCTCCCATGTTCAAGCAGTTCTCCTGCCTCAGCCTCCCGAGTAGCTGGGACTACAGGCGCGTGCCACCACGCCTGGCTAATTTTTTGTATTTTTAGTAGAGACAGTGTTTCACCATGTTGACCAGGCTGGTCTCAAACTCCTGACCTTGTGATCTACCCACCCCGGCCTCCCAAAGTGCTGGAATTACAGGTGTGAGCCACCACGCCCGGCAGAGACTGTATTTATAAAAGAAAGTATAAGTATATATTGACTTTTTTTTTGTATTTTGAGATGGAGTTTTGCTCTTGTTGTCCAAGCTGGAGTGCAATGGTGTGATCTCGGTTCACCGCAACCTCCGCCTCCTAGGTTCAAGCGATTCTCCTGCCTCAGTCTCTCGAGTAGCTGGGATTACAGGCATGTGCCACCACTCCCAGCTAATTTTGTATTTTTGGTAGAGATGGGGTTTCTCCATGTTGGTCAAGCTGGTCTTGAACTCTCGACCTCAGGTGATCTGCCTGCCTCGGCGTCCTAAAGTGATAGGATTACAGGCATGAGCCACCACACCCGGCCTATATTGACTTTTTGTTTGTTTGTTTGTTTTTGAGACAAGAGTCTTGCTGTGTCACCCAGGCTGGAGTGCAGTGGCATGATCTCAGCTCACTGCAACCTCCGCCTCCCGGGTTCAAGCGATTCTCCTGCCTCAGCCTCCTGAGTAGCTGGGATTACAGGTGCTCACCACCATGCCCTGCTAATTTTTATATTTTTAGTAGAGACGAGGTTTTACCATGTTGGCCAGGCTGGTCTCAAACTCCTAACCTCAAGTTATCTGCCCTCCTCAGCCTCCCAAAGTGCTGGGATTACAGGTGTGAGCCACTGCACCCAGCCAAAATGTTGGTTCTTAATTGCATTGATGTAATTTGTTTTCTCTAGGAAAAAAAGTTTGTAGGTATGTATAATATACATGTAACATATATTATATGCATAATTTATATGCATAATATGTAATACAGTCTTGGTGCAATTAGGAATCATTTTACTTCTTAAAATAAGGCCAGGTATGGTGGCTTATGCCTGTAATCCCAATACTTTGTGAGGCCGAGGCAGGTGGATCACAAGGTCAGGAGTTTGAGAGCAGCCTGGCCAATATGGTGAAAGCCTGTCTCTACTAAAAATACAAAAAAATTAGCCAGTCGTGGTGGCACCTACTTGGGAGGCTGAGGCAGGAAAATTGCTTGAACCCAGAGGCGGGAGTTGCAGTGAGCCAAGATTGCACCACAGCACTCCAGCCTGGGTGACAGAGCAAGACTCTGTCTCAAAAAAAAAAAAAAAAAAAAAAGAAAAAGAAAAGAAAGAATTATAGACTAGATACAAGATTTTCTGAAAAGATACAAATACAATTCTTAAAGTATCACAGAGGTAGCAACTTTGAGAAGCAGCTGAGGGAACAAATGCAAAAGGATGGAATTATTAAAAGATAAAAGCTCAGAGGAAAGGCCTCGTGGAACTTAAACACCTGAGAAGGAAGTGCATCTTGGCTGGTGATGGGGTCTAGGTGTTTGACTTCGCACTCAGACTTCTGACGGGCAGAAGCAGTGTTGCTGGCATCTCTGAAGTGGATTACAGTAAAGCTGGTCCTACAAATATTGGAAAGTCTGCAAACTGGAGCTAGCTCCAGTATAGGAAGGAACTGCTGCAGCTGGGATGAAGCTGCATCACTGGTGTGATACTCACAGAAATTACATGCAGATAGGAAGAAAAGAGGAAGCTGACTATGAGAATCAAGTGCCTTCTTCTGACGTTGCATTCTCCCTCCAGCATTACCCGTTGTTAGACTCGAATGTGAAACCAGCTTGTAAAGCATAAATGTTGCTTTCTGAATAAGAGTTTATAGTAGAGTGGAGTTGGAGCTGAAAATAGAAGTTGTAGAGTGTTTGTATCAAAACAGAAAGCAAGGAAGACAGTAGTTATATGTATGCACTGGAGATATTCAATCAAATCATGTGTTTTTGTTGTTGTTGTTGTTGTTGTTTTGTTTTTTTTTAAGAGAAGGAGTTTCACTCAGTTGTCCAGACTGGAATGCAGTGGCATGATCTTGGCTCTCTGCAACCTCCACCTCCTGGGTTCAAGCAATTCTCCTGCATCAGCCTCCAGAGTAGCTGGGACTACAGGCGCACACTGCCACATCCGGCATTCCACCTGCCGTGGCCTCCCAAAGTGCTAGGATTACAGGTGTTAGCCACTGTGCCCAGCCAGCCAAATCATGTTTTAAAGTTACCTGAAATAAATAAATCTTCTCTGTGCAGTTAAGCCACCCACTTGATTAGGCAGGTTCATTTATTAAATTTTGCTTTTGACATTTAGGAATTTAAATGTTTAAAATATTGCATAACTACATATAAAACATTCATGTCGTTTGAAAAGAAAATCTATAAACTTCTATCCCTGTCTTGTCTACCCATCTACCTTATTTCTTCCCAACCTCGTAGGTAACTATTTAATCTCTTTCATGGATTATCCTTCCTTTTTAAATATTATGTTAATGTACAATTTAAAAGTAAGCTATCCCGTTCCATCCCATCTGTATTAGTCTGTTTTTGCATTGCTATAAAGAAATACCTGAGACTGGGTAATTTATAAAGAAAAGAGGTTTAATTGGCTCACGGTTTCACTGGCTGTACAGGAAGCATGATGCTGGCATCTGCTAAGCTTCTGGGGAAGCCTCAGGAAACTTACAATCATGGTGGAAGGCGAAGGGGCAGCACGCTTGTCTTACATGGGGCCAAAGCAGGAGCCAAAAGAGGGTGGGAGGTGCCACACCCTTCCTTCCTTCCTTCCTTCCTTCCTTCCTCCCTCCCTCCCTCCCTCCCTCCCTCCCTCCCTCCTTTCCCTCCCCTCCCCTCCCCTCCTTTCCCTCCCCTCCCCTCCCCTCCCCTCCCCAGATGGAGTTTCGGTTTTGTTGTCCAAGCAGGAGTGCAATGGCCAATCTCAGCTCACTGCAACCTCCACCTCCCAGGTTCAAGCAATTCTGCTGCCTCAGCCTCCCAAGTAGCTGGGATTACAGGTGTGCGCCACCATGCCCAGCTAATTTTTTGTATTTTTAGTAGAAACAGTGTTTCACCGTGTTAGCCAAGCTGGTCTCGAACTCCTGACCTCAGGTGATCGGCCTGCCTCAGCCTCCCAAAGTGCTGGTATTACAGGTGTGAACCACCGCGCCCAGCCATGCCACACACTTTTTAAATGAACACATCTCCATGTGAACTCACTACCATGAGAACAGCACCAAGGGGGATATCCACCCCCATGATCCAGTCACTTCCCATCAGGTCCGACCTCCAACATTGGGGATTACAATTCTACATGAAATTTGGTCAGGGACACAGATCTAAACCATATCATTCTACCCCAGCCCCTCCCAAATCTTATGTCCTTCTCACATTTCAAAACACAATCATGCCTCCCAACAGTCACCCAGAGTCTTAACCATTTCAGCATTAACTCAAAAAGTCCTAAGTCTCATATTTGAGATGAGAAGACAAGGCAAGTCTCTTCTCCCGTGAGCCTGTAAAGTCAAAAACATGTTACGTTACTTGCAAGATACATTGTGGGTACAGGCATTGGGTAAATACTCCCATTCCAAAATGGAGAAATCGGCCAAAAGAAAGGGGCTGCAGGCTTTGTGCAAGTCCAAAACCCAGCAGCGCGGTCATTAAATCTTAAGGCTCCAAAATAATCTCCTTTGACTTCACATCTCTCATCCAGGACACACTGGTACAAGGGGTGGGCTCCCAAAGCCTTGGGCAGCTGTACTTAACACCTGTGGCTTTGCAGGGTTCAGCCCCCACAGCTGCTCTCGCAGGCTGCTCTCATGGGTTGACATTGAGTATCTGTGACTTTTCCAGACTGAAGGTGCAAGCTGCTGGTGGATCTGCCCTCCTGGGTTCTGGAGGACAGTGGCACTCTTCTCACAGCTCCACTTGGGAGGACCCCAGTGGGGACTCTGTGTGGGTGCTCCAGCCCCACATTTCTCCTCTGCACTGCCCGAGTAGAGGTTCTCTGTGAAGGCTCTGCCCCTGCAGCAGGCTTCTGCTTGGACATCCAGGCCTTTCCGTAAATCTTCTGAAATCTAGGCAGAGAGAGGTTCCCAAATCTCACCTCTTGGATTCTGTGTACCTGTAGGCTTAACAGCATGTGGAAGCTGCCAAGGCTTATGTCTTGCATCCTGTGAAGCAGCGGCCTGAGCTATATCTGGGCCTCTTTGAGCCATGGCTGGAACTGGAGAGGCTAGGATACAGGGAGCAGTGTCCTGAGGCTTCTCAGGGTAGTGAGCCCTTGAGCCTGGCCTGGCCTGCAGAACCATTCAGTCCTTCTAGGCCTCTGGGCCTGTGACAAGAGTGGCTGCTCAGAATGTCTCTGAAATGCCTTCAAGGCTTTCCCCCTATGCCCAGTTTCTGCAGCCTTCTTGAATTCTTCCCCCGAAAATGGGCTTTTCTTTTCTACCACATGGCCAAGCTGCAAATTTTCCAAACATTTATACTCTGCTTCCCTTTTAAATATATAAGTTCCAACTTCAGGTCATTTCTTTGCTCATGCATATGAGCATAGGTTGTTAGAAGCAGCCAGATCACATCTTGAACACTTTGCTGCTTAGAAATTTCATCCACCAGATACTCTAAATCATCTCTCAAATTCAGAGTTCCACAGATCCCTAGAGCAGGGGCACAGTCCAACCGAGCTCTTTGCCAAGGTGTAACAAAAGTGACCTTTGCTGCATTTCCCAATAAGTTTATTTCCATCTGTGACCTCCTCAACCTGGACTTCATTGTCCATATTACTATCAGCATTTTGGTCACAACAATTTAACAAATCTCCAGGACACAATTTTTGTCACCTTCCTGCCTTTTTCTGTGCCCTCCAAGCTGTTTGAAATTCTGCCCCTTACGCAGTTCCAAAGCTGCTTCTACATTTTAAGGTATCTTTATAGCAGTGCCCCACTCCTCAGTCTCACTTTGCTATAAAGAAATACCAGACTGGGTAACTTATAAAGAAAAGAGGTTTAATTGGCCCATGGTTCTGCAGGCTGTACAGGAAGCATTATGCATCTGCTCAGCTTACCATCATGGCAGAAGGTGAAGAGAGCAGGTTCATCCACATGGATGGAGCAGGAGCGAAAAAGAGAGAGTGGGGAGGCACCACACACTTAACTAGATCTCGTAAGAACTCAATTACTATCATGAGAACAGCACCAAGGGGTAAATCACTCCTGTGATCCACCTACCTTCCAGCAGGCCCCACCTCCAACATTGGGGATTACAGTTCAGCATGAGATTTGGGCAGGCACACTGATCCAAACCATATTACCATCTTTCTTGAATAAGCAGTAGCATTACACACACATGCTTTTCCTGTTTTATTTTACTTTATGTACTAGTAATCTCTCCTGAGTGGTGTAAATAGAAATTACTTATTTCTTTTTATAGTTTACTGTGGAGATTAAATTTTAGATTACATCCTTTTAGAGATGCTATGTGAGGCTAAGGAAGTAGATGAGATCAATCCCTATAATAAAAAACTACAGAATCAGAGGAAGAAGGGTGGGATCCAGTGACAGTCAGGCTATCTGACAGGAGGATTGGCAGGTATTAAGGAATTCACATGATTTCTAGGAAGCAGGAGTCAGTGGTATCAAGTGATGTTAGAAAGATTGAAGATGATAAGACCAGAGAAAAGGTAGATTTTGGTTTATGGACCTATCAGGTATTTGGAATTTGGTTAGTGTCAACCACTGAGTGAAGTGGAAAAAATTTTTGCTGTCAAACCTGTTCTCATCTCCACATCCCACTTCCAGCAACCCTCACCAAAGCCACTGAAAAATCCTCCTAGCTTGTCATTATACAGAAACGCTTTTGCTCCTTCTGTAATTTGTTCTCTATATTGTAGCCATTGTGACATAAAAATTCAAATCTGGCCATGTCACTTTCTTAAAAGCTTTTAATAGACTTATTTGGAGAAACACCAAAATTGTCTTGTGACTCCACTTAATCTGGCCCCTGTCTCTTGTCCTAGCTTCTCTTGCCAGTCTTCCCCTCAGTCGCACCACTTCAGTCATACTTGCCTTCGTTCAGTTCTTTGAACCTGCTTACTCTTCTTGCCTGGGACTTTTTCTACATGCTGTTCTCTCTTCCTAGAAGTAAAAGCCTTCAGTGGGTAATCCCTCTTCATGCTTTCCCTAGCCTTCCAACCCCACTAAAATGAGATCCATTTCTTCATCATATGTTCTTACAACTTTCCGTATATTTCCTTTATGGTAATTCTCTGTTTGTAGTTATATATTGATATGCTTATTCTAATAATGTGCATCTGCCTCACATTTAATCTTCACAACTACTCAGTAATATCTGTATCATTACCCTCATATTAAAGATGAGTATTCTATGTAACCTGCCCAAGACCACTGAGCTAGTAAGTGAGGGAACTGGGATTTGAACCTGCAGTATTTACAAGACTGTAGTTATCATATGGGCAGGGACCGCATTTGCTTTTCCTGACTGTTCTGTTCTCACACCTAGCATAATGTTTGGGAAATACCTAGTTGAAATATTTGGGATGCTGAATTAAGGAGAAAATGTACTTATATTCTTGTCTCTGCACAGTATTTTCATTTCATATGTGTATAATGTAACGCACAATGTCAGTTTAAAATTTCCCAACACCATTAGTAGGCTAACTGATTTAGCCTGATATGGTTGGTGTATCATGTATATATAGCTCGTGATAGGACCAGCTTTTCATTTTCTCAAAAATTCATGTGCCATGGTTCTTTTATTGTCAGGTGTGTACAAGCTGTGAGGACAACGCAGAAGCTAATGGGTTTTGTGTAGAGTGTGTTGAATGGCTCTGCAAGACGTGTATCAGAGCTCATCAGAGGGTAAAGTTCACAAAAGACCATACTGTCAGACAGAAAGAGGAAGTATCTCCAGGTAATACATGAGTTATTTTCTTTTTTTTTCTTCTATCTTTCCCCGTCTTTTCTTCCTTCCTGTATTGACTTGTTTTGACACTTTTATTTTGATAAGTATTAAATATATACTCTTAAGTAAAAGAGGTTTATATTATAATTGAAATTTAAATACTTAAAAATGTTGGAAAATGTGAATAGATGTAGAACCCTGTTTTACATTCATACTGCATGTCCTCCTGCTTCTATAAATGTCTTCAACTGGTGTGAATATAGAACAAATGGAGAAAAAAATTGCTTTTTCTTATTTTTCTTTTATCTCTAAGGTAACAACAAAGAGTGGGCTTAAATATTTTATAACTCTTTTTCTTTTGATATTCTTGTTGCAAACCTGCATCATGATTATTTGTCTGATATGTGGATAGCCAGAGAGGCTTTTTTATGTAATTATTATTTCTGGTTTTATTGTCTTGTTTTTAATGTACAGTTCACTCATATATTTTTTATTTGGTAAAATACAGGCAACATAAAATTTGTCATTTTAACTATTAAATGTACAATTCAGTGGCATTTATTACATTTACGCGTTGTGCAAGCATCACTACTATTTTCAAAACTTGTTTATCACCCCAATCAGCATCTTTGTACCCTTTAAGTAATAACTCCAATTTTCTGGCTGGACGCGGTGGCTCATGCCTGTAATCCCAGCACTTTGGGAGGCTGAGGCGGGTGGATCACGAGATCAGGAGATTGAGACCATCCTAGCTAACACGGTGAAACCCCGTCTCTACTAAAAACGTACAAAAAAATTAGCCAGCCATGGTGGTGGGCGCTTGTAGTCCCAGCTACTCGGGAGGCTGAGGCTGGAGAATGGATGAACCTGGGAGGCGGAGCTTGCAGTCAGATCGTGCCACTGCACTCCAGCCTGGGTGACAGAGCGAGACTCCGTCTCAAAAGAAAATAAATAATAATAACTCCGTTTTTCTTCCCCTAGCTCCTGGTAACTTCAAACCTATTTTCTTTTTTGTGAGACTGAGTCTTGCTTTGTCACGCAGGCTAGCTGTAGTGCAGTGGCGCGATCCTCAGTTCACTGCAACCTCTGCTACCTGGGTTCATGCTATTCTCCTGCCTGTAACTGGGATTACAGGTGTGCGCCACCATGCGTGGCTAATTTTTGTATTTGTAGTAGACACGGGGTTTTAACATGTTGGCCAGGCTGGTCTCGAGCTCCTGACCTCAAGTGATCCGCCAGCCTTGGCCTCCCAAACTACTGGGATTACAAACATGAGCCACTACACCCAGCCTTTATTTTCTGTCTCTGTAAATTTGCTGATTCTGGATATTTCACACAAGTGGAATCACATGGTATTTGTTCTTTGATATCTAACTTATTTTACTTAGCGTAATATTTTAAGGATTCATCCATGTAATAGCATGTATCAAAATGTAGCGAAACCTTTTTTTTTTGTGTTTGTTGTTTGAGACTAGTGAAAGACTTGGTATAATACCAGCACTTTGGGAGGTCGAAGTGGGATGATTGCCTGAGCCCAGGAGTTCTAGACCAGCCTTGGCAACATGGCGAAACCCTATCTACAAAAAAAAGAAAATTAGCTGGGCGTGATAGTACATGCCTGTAATCCCAACAACCTGGGAGATGAGATGGTGGGAGGACCGCTTGAACCAAGGAGCTCGAGGCTGCAGTGACCTGTGATCATTGCCATTACACTCCGCTTGCACGACAGTATGAGATCCTGTCTCAAAAAAAAAAAAAAAAAAAAAAAGAATTGCATTGCTGGAGTTAATTCCATATTTCATCTTGATGTGTTGTGCTTTTAATATAATATATTACCGATTTTCTCTATCTGGTTATTTTCATTTTCATTCTGAATTCTACATGTTTACATATTTGTATCTTCAGAAATACTTCTTGAATTTATTTATCTAATTATCAGTTTTATATGTTTTAGTTCATTAATTTTATCTGTAATTCCTCTCAGGTTACCTTAGGGTTTTTGCGTGTGTGTTTTGTTTTGTTTTGTTTTGTTTCTTGAGACAGAATCTCACTCCATGACCCAGGCTGGAGTGCAGTGATGCGATCTCGGTTCACTGCAAGCTCCACCTCCCGGGTTCAAGCAATTCTCCTGCTTCAGCCTCCCAAGTGCCTGGGATTATGTAATCTCTGTGCCACCATGCCTGGCTAATTTTTGTATTTTTAGTAGAGATGGGGTTTCACCATGTTGGCCAGGCTGGTCTGGAACTCCTGACCTCAAGTGATCCACCCGCCTTGGGGCTCCCAGAGTGCTGGGATTACAGATGTGAGCCACCATGCCTGGTATAGGCCAGCATACTAGTTTGTCAGTTTTGACACTATTGACATTTTGAGCTAGATAATTCTTTATTGCTGGGGACTGATTTGTGCATTATTAAAAAAAAAGAAATGCAAATGGCTAATTACTGAACATTGTTTCATTTCAGTTATTAAAGAAATGCATTCTAGGATAGTGACGTATGTGTCTTCTCTCTTTCTCTCTTTCTGTCTTTTGCATTTATTAAATTGTCAAAGATGAAAAATTTTGAGAGTTCCCCCTGTTAATATGGTTAATAGCCACTCTACACTGGTTGGAGTACAAATTGGCACAATTATTTAGCTTTTCTCTGTATGAATTACCCTTTAACAATTCTACCACTAGGAATTTATCTTATGGAAACATTTAAATGATTTATAATTTTCATATGTTTATTTCAGCATTATTTGCAGTACTGAAAAATGAATAACTTACAAATATCCTTAGCAAGCGGTATAGTGGTTTATCTATTTTGTGAAATACTATACAGTTAATAAATAAGAAATGAGGTGGATATATATACTAATACAGAAAGGCATCTAAGGTAAAGTGAGAAAAAAAAATCTTTAAAAGACAATATATGTACTGCCATTTATTGTTTTATAAAATGTAACACTGCACTATACTATATGTACTTCCATACTTAGAAAAACAACCAGAGGAATGCACACCAGGTTATTAATAGTAATAATCTCTGGAGGTAGGATTATTTCTGAAATGTTTGGATTTTGCCTTTAATTGTTAGTAAGATAACTGAGGTTTACTATTTAACCATATTTATTCATATTCTGATTTTTTTCACTTAACATGACATAAACATTTTCCAGTTTTATTCCCACACTGGAAAACTAGAGTGTAATAATGAAAATATTATTATTTCTGTGTTAATGGGTATCCTCTGTTAGGATTTTTACAAAAGTAGGTTATTTGACTACTCCTTTTAGACATTTTTATTATATTTTCTTTCTCCCTCCCTCTCTTTCCATCTCTTTCTCTGCCTCTCTGTCTCTGTCTATGAGGTCTTACAATGTTCCCAGGCTGGACTCAAACTCTTGGTGCTCAAGCAACTGATCCTCTCAACTCAGCTTCCTGAATAGCTGAGACTACAGGCGTGGGCCACTGTGCCCTGCTGGATTTTCCAAATTGCATTTTCAAAAAAATCTCCTCCCATATTTGGGATAGAAGACATCCAGGTGGTTTATACTCATTTACCAGGGCTGTCTTCTTAAGGCTTTTTAATGCAATAAAACATATTTTTAACTACACACTTAGTTCTTTCATTTACTTCTGAATCAATTTTAATTTCGTCCTGGAAAATGAAAAGGTTATTTGCTTTTTTCCCCTGAAATGCTGACAATATGTGATATCTTAATATCTGTAATTCTTAGTGAAAGTTATGGTATAGGTGAAGCTGTAGTGTTTATATCAATAGATGTGAATTCAAATGGGCAATCGAATAATTATTTACTATTCAATTATGTTCATTTTCTTCTCTCTGTCTCCCATTGTTTCTGCAGAGGCAGTTGGTGTCACCAGCCAGCGACCGGTGTTTTGTCCTTTTCATAAAAAGGAGCAGTTGAAGCTGTACTGTGAGACATGTGACAAACTGACATGTCGAGACTGTCAGTTATTAGAGCATAAAGAGCATAGGTACCAGCATCTTTGGTTATGTATATAGATTCATATGCAGCTTTAGAGGACTAAAGGACTGCTGCCAACCCTCATCAAATGGCAGTCTGCAAATAGGTTTTGTGTAACCAGCAGTATGCTGGCCTATACCAGGGTTTATCAATTTTGACACTACTGACGTTTTGGGCCAGGTAATTCTTTATTGTTGGGGACTGATCTGTGTGTTATATGGTGGTTAGCATCCTTGACCTCTACCAACTAGTTGCCAGTAGCAACCCTCTAACCCTCCCCAGTTGTGACAACAAAATGTGGCTCCAGACATTGGCAACATCCTATGGAGCAAAATCATCCTGAATTGAGAACACTGGCCAACACACTGTTTAAAAATATATAGAACTAGTTGCCAGCATTGTAAAATGGGGAGATTTTACATTTTTTAAATATCTAGATTTTTGGCTTTTTTGAGAAAATGGAAGCTCTTCTAGCCCTGGGTCTGTATACATTCATGTCAACATTTGAGGCATGCCTTTTCCAGTTCATTATAGTTCCTAGCAAAGCTTACTTTTAAATCTCATCTCAACAGTCATTCAGGTCAGCAACAGATGATTTAGACAGTAAGATTCAAATCGATACAAAATATAATTGCTTATGATGGTCTAGGCTCCTGATACTGGCAGACTGGATAATTTGGACCAACAGTGAGAATGACTAGAAAACCTGCACAAAATACAGGAATTATCTATATGAAATGCTAGAGCTAATAAAATAGTAAAGCATTATTGGACAGGATTGGGTTGGAGCTGGGGCTAAGGATGGCGGGGGCCTTTTACTCCCCTTGAGGTATTTGCCTAGAGATGAGGAGTAATTTTAATAGGCTCACAGAGCTGAGAAATCACGGCCTGGAGTGCAAGGATCATGCATGGTCAATGTGTCTCCTTGTCTTGAGTTGGTACCCTGAAAGTCTACACTATTACAGTAAAGATAAATTAGCTAGTAAGTAGTTCCTCACAGGGACTAAAGCTCAGCACTTAAAATTGGATTAAAGTGAAGTCATATCGCTGGCTCCTCAAGTTTCCTGGTAGAATCAAATGTAAATCCTTACCAGAAAGACAAAGAAGACATCTAGGCCTCTAACTTAGTCAATAATGAATTTTGGAAAAACGATATTCACAGAATTAGAAATAACCAGGTTTGTTAGGAGATTAGACAATGTGAACATAGTGAGACCCCATCCCAACAAAACATTTGCTGGGCACAGTGGTATGTGCTTGTATTCCTAGCTACTTGAGAGACTGAGGTGCTCCCACCTGAGCTCCTGGGATTGCTTGAGCCCAGGAGTTCAAGGCTGCAGTGATAGTGCCACTGCACTCCAGCCTAAGTGAAAGGATGAGACCCTGTCTTTAAAAAAGAAAGAAAGAAAGAAAACCCTGAAAATTACAGTATCTGAAATTAACTCAGTAGAAGGGCTTAAGAACAGATTTGGCATAGCATGAAATGAGAATTAATGAGCTAGAAGAAAATTAAGAAAATATCCAGAAAGAAGCATCATCAACAAGAGGAGGATGAAAAGTAGAAGACATTATTGAAGATCTAATATGGATGTAATTGCAGTCCAAGAAGGATGGAAAGTACAGAGAATGGGAAGGAAGCAATATCTGAAGACAGAATATAATGGCTGAGAACTTTCAGAAGCTGACGAAAGGCATTTAGCCTATATTTAAGAAGTTGCACAAACCTCTAGCAGGATAATTAAGAAAGTAATATTTTTAAAGTGCAAAAATAAAGTAACTTTCAAATCTAAAATTCTGTACCCAGTAAGCATATTCTTTAAAAATGAAGGTGGATGAAAAATGTTTCAGGCAAAATACACTGGGAGAGCATATCCCTGATAAACTCTCACTTAAAGTACCTCTTAGCAGAAGAAAAATAATAGAAGATACAGAAAGGAATATGGAGCAATTAAAATAATAGGTATGAGTAAATCTAAATGAATGTTGACTTAGGAAACTATCTTTTTGGTGTGGTATGTGTATATGTATATCACATAGCAGTAAATGTGCTAAAAGGGTATGGAATTTATGTTCTAAGGTCCGTGCATAGTCTAGGAAGAGGGTAAAAAGTGCAAATATTAGATGATATGTAAATATCTGTTTTTGTAATGTCTAGAGTAGTCACTAAAAGAATAATAAGTACATATAATTACCAAGGTGTGGAGAGTTGTGGGGATGTGGAATAATCAGTATAAACAAAGGAATAATCAGTATAAACAAAGGCAATCTACAAATATACTATAATTATACTAAATGTGAACAGACAAAATGTTCCAAATTATAAGACAGGTTTCGGACTGGATAAGAAGGAAAATAGAAAAATGTGCTATTTTCTTTTTATGAGAAATATCTAAAAACTCAATACATAAAAGACTTAATGGGAAAAGACACACCATATAAATACTAACCAGAGGCAAAATGGCATAGTAGACAAAATCCATTATTTGAGATAAAGAGGGACACTTTGTAAGGATGAAAGACTCTCTTCATCTAAAAGATATGAGTTGTAAATTTATACAGGTTATAAACTTACAAAAAAATGACAGAACTTCGAACTAATAGAAAACTCCATAGTCACAGTGGAAAATCTTACCACTTTACGCAATAATTGAAGCCAAGTAGTGTGGCAGGTACCTGTAAGTGCTAGCTACCTAGCTACTCAGGAAACTGAGGTGGGAGGATGGCTGAAGTCCAGGAGTTTGAGTTCAGCCTGGGTAACATAGCAAGACCTATCTCTAAAAAATAAATAAGTAAATAAACAACACAATAAGCAGACTAAAAAATCGGTAAAGATAGAGAAATAAGGGCCAAGCATGGTGGCTCGCACAAATAAATACATACACACATACGTAACTGACAAAACAAGAAGACTAAAAAATCAGTAAAGATAGAGAAATAAGGGCTGGGCACGGTGGTTCACACCTGTAATCCCAGCTACTCGGGAGGCTTAGGCACGATAATTGCTGGAACCTGGGAGGTGGAGGTTGCAGTGAGCAGAGATGGCACCATTGCACCCTGGCCTAGGTGACAAAAGCAAAACTCCATCTCAAAAAAAAAAAGATAAATAAGATTGAATAACACAATTAACATAACGTCGTATGGACATTATGGAACACTGTACCCCAAAATATACATTCTTACAATAAAATATTTTTAACTGACCATATGCTAAAGTCTTAAATTTGGAAAGATTGAAAGATACTATATATTTGGAAATGAAATTCTTGTGATAACTAAAGTCTGCTGATACATGATCCTGGAATTCTGGCTTAAAGGAAAAAAGTATTTAGAAGACATTATTGAGTCAAATGATACAAGTAAGAAGCATGGTCTGTAGGTTAAAGTACTGTAACAAGGTCAGTTTTTTTTTTTTTAACTTTGCTATGAATACATAAGAAAATCCTTGTTTTTAGGAAATGCACACTTAATTTATTAAAGGGTTAAAGGGCTATGAGGAGGCAAACTAAAAAATTGATTAATCTGTATAAGGAGATATATGATCTCTATATACTTGGAAATTTAACTTTGAAATTATTATAAAATAAGCAGTTTAATACATTTAAATCATCAACAAGGAATTCCAGTAGATATTAGAAAACATTTTGATTTGAATAGTAGTGAAAATATCAGTCAATCAAGCCTTGAGGTTTTTCTTTTTAATAACTGAAGCCATATTTGGAGGACAGTTTATATTATTAAATGCATATGTTGTATGTTAAGGATAAAGTCAATTCACTAAACATTTATTGCAGTTTAGGAAAAGTAGCAGATTAAACCCAAAGTAAGTGTGTTTTAAAAGAAACATAATAAAGACAAATGTAGAAATAGTCAAAGCCAAAAATTCAGTCTTTCAAAAGACTACTAAATAATCAACAATTCTCTGTACGAGTGATTGAGAGAGCAGGCCCAAATAACCACTACCAGGAGTAGGAAGGTGGCGTTACTCCATATTTCAAATGTTATAATGAAAATTTTTATGTGATATTGGAAAACTCTTAGAAAATGAAGTTTTTACCAAAACTTATGCTAAATACAATAGAAAGAATAGTCCTTTAATGTTCATTCATAATTTAAAACCTTCCCACAAAGAAAATTACACATGCAAATGACACCAATAAATGTACCACATAGTTAAGGTAAAAATAGCCCCTTTTGGCCTGGCGCGGTGGCTCACACCTGTAATCCCAGCACTTTGGGAGGCCAAGGCGGGCAGATCACAAGGTCAGGAGATCGAGACCATCCTGGCTAACATGGTGAAACCCCGTCTCTACTAAAAATACAAAAAATTAGCCAGGCGTGGTGGCAGGTGCCTGTTGTCCCAGCTACTCGGGAGGCTGAGGCAGGCAAATGAACCCGGGAGGCGGAGCTTGCAGTGAGCCAAGATTGCGCCACTGCACTCCAGCCTGGGCTACAGAGCGAGACTCCGTCTCAAAAAACAAACAAACAAAAAAGCCCCTTTCTTATACAGACTTGTCCGGAGAATGGCAAAAAAAATGAATTCTTTCCAACTTGTTATATGAAGCCAGCATAACTTTTACACCAAAACTGACAAGGAATAGAAATGAAAAATTACAGGCCAGTTTCACCCATGAAATGAATGTGAAAATTCCAAGAAATGGAAAATAAGTAGAAAACAGATGATTTGAGAGGAGGGGAAAACTTGCCTTAAATCTCATAGTATTGTCATTTTTGGACAGTGTAATCACAACCAATTTGGCCTCATTTTGGGGATACAGAATTCATTTAACATGCCAAAATCATTGATGCTAAAACCTTTCATGTCATATTAAAAGAATAAAGGAAAATGTATATGCCTATCTTAATAGAAGCAGTAGAAACATTCCATAAAAATTAAATATACATTCCTAACATCTTAGCAAACTAGAAATAAAAAAAGAATTTCCTAAGCCTGATAAAGATTATTTATGGAAAGTAGAAAACGTACTTAATATTGGAATATTGAAAGTCTTTGCATTGAGATGAGGAACAACATAAGGGTGACCATTTTGACCATTTAATGTAACCTTATATTAAATAAGTGTAGTAAAGAAAAAGTTTACTAAGATAAAAAAAACTTGAGTTGCCTATGAAAGTGTTTGAAATGTTATTATTCACAGATATTATGTACAAAGGAAATCCAATGTAATTATTAACTGGGTATCCCCTTTTTCTAACTGGCAACCCTATTTAATTACATGTAAACATTTAAAATCACATTATATAAAATATGTTAATTTAGAAATATTGTATTTTGTACATTTTATAGGAAAACTTAAATCAAACTCTTGATATGTATCTTCTATATCATTGCCTTTCTATCTTCTCTAGAACTTCTCTTCAGTTATCAAACATAGTCTGGCAAAGTAAATGATCTTTCCTCACTTTCAAATTGGAAACTTTTTAAAGTGCTATATCTTATTATACTGTTGCTTAAAGTTTTATCACAAGGCATAACGTCTAGAATTTTGCCCTTCTCTCTCTGTGTTTATCCCGATTTTTCTTTGTGGCTCCTAGAACATAACTACCTATTATTTAAAAGTGGTCTTTTGAAATGTTTGTTTTCAGCAGGCTTGCATAATGTAGAAATTGCAATATAGTTAATAAGTCAGATTATATATCATTGACTATTTTTTGCCAAGTCCACCAAGTGAAAGTGAACTCTGTAAGCTTATAAAACTGAATGATGGATGCACGTGGTTCTCAAACTTTCAAAATATTTACGTGTCCATAATCTTTCTTGAAGGATAATTTGAGAGGTGGGGAAAACTTGCTTTATTAGGGATACATTTGATGTTTTAAAAGATTGTTATATAAATTCTTTATAATCCTATTTTATGTTTTTATCAGTCTTTTTATTCTTGGACTTTTCCTCATTATATGTTTTTATATGAAATAATTTGCTTATTTCTTCAGATATCAATTTATAGAAGAAGCTTTTCAGAATCAGAAAGTGATCATAGATACACTAATCACCAAACTGATGGAAAAAACAAAATACATAAAATTCACAGGAAATCAGATCCAAAACAGGTAATTTTATGGTATTATATAATCATTTTTATATAATTTGTGAAGTATATTCACTTTTAGAACATTTTCCTTAACTCACAGTTAAGTAATAAGTTGTTAGATGACAGCAATAACACATGGTTGATAAGACTTTCCCAGAAACTTAGTTGGAAAGCATTCTTTTCTGCTGTAAAATTTCAAAACTCATATGATAATAAACTACATTTAGTATTTTGATAGCTCATTTATCTAATAGGTATTGATAACTTATTATCACTTATTTTCCAATTTTAAAGAAATACCAAGATTTAAATGCAAAACCAACCATTTTGTGCCAGTATTGTAAAATATTTTAACACTTGAATGAACCCTGAATTGTTATTTTAAGGTTTGCTGAAATTTGAGATGCCTGCCTATGCTGTGATTTTTTAAAACTGCAAACAGGTGGAAATTTTAAGACACTAGGATACAGGGATTGTTAAACTGTTCCACACACTTTTTACTTCTTGCCTGATAAAATGCTTACTTAAACAATTACTTATTATGCCTTTTGTCCTGGTAAGAAAATCATCAACTGTCCAAAGTCTTAGACATTAGTGACCGGGGAGAACCACTAACCTCCGTGGAGCAGGGGCAGCTGAAGGTGTTGTCTAACCCCTTTTTAAATCCCATGTAGGGCACATACTTACATTTAATTTATACACCTATGAAATCCCATGACCTCTTCTGTTGTTTTACACACAAAAGAAATGTCACTGCCTACATAAGTCAAGAAATGTTCATTAGAATGAGCCAGAGTAAAAGAGACCTCACAGAGAATTTAAATGTTTTCCCATGTATCAGTTGTGTCAGCCTTTAGGACAGTCATCAATCTGTTATTATCATTTTGGAACACAACTGGGGGTGAAGCATTTGGAAATTTTTTAAGGTAATGAATTCCCTGTATTACTTGATTTCCTTAAAAGAGATTTTTAAACATAATTTTACTATTTCTTGATACCCCAGCATCATTATTGTATCTATTTATTATTATGCATTATGTTGTATGTCTTTTAGTTTTTCTCGTTATCAGCTCTCATTTGTTTTTACCCCCCCCCCTTTTTTTTTCTGTTTTTTGAGACAGAGTCTCACTCTGTCACCCAAGCTGGAGTGCAGTGGTGCGATCTCAGTTCACTGCAACCTCTGCCTCCTGGGTTCAAGCAATCTTCCTGCCTCAGCCTCCCAGGTAGCTGGGATTACAGGTGCCCACCACTGTGCCCAGCTAATTTTTGTATCTTTAGTAGAGATGGGGTTTCACCATGTTGGCCAGCCTGGTCTCGAACTACTGACCTCAGGTGATCTGCCACCTCATTCTCCCAAAGTGCTGGGATTACAGGTGTGAGCCACCATACCCGGCCCTGTTTTTTACCTTTCTCTTTGACACAACTATAGTTAATGAATACTATTTCCTTTATTTACCATATTCTAATCAGAATAGTATATTTTGCCAAGTAGAATAATTGGTGGGTTTAAAATTTTTTTATTCTGAGTATTGAAAATTTGTAATGAATATTTATTGAATGAATGAAGAGAGATAATTATAGGCATTTCTACCATCTAGTGGCAAAAGGTAGCAATTGTAAAATAATTAATTTTAAATTAAAGATCTGCCCTTAATGAAATTTATCCCTTTGACTTTTTTCTTACTGTTTCACTGAGCATATGGTTTGAGTTATGGTCAAAGTTTACATTTTTTTAATGTATGGATGTCAATTTCTCCCACTATCATTTGTTGAAAAAACTGTTTCTCTGTGGGATTATTATTCTGTTCCATTGTGTTTTTCTCATTGCTAGTACTTCACTTTCATGATCTTGATCATCGTAGCTTTTTATAGTAAGTCTTAAGATAGTGTTCTTCAAATTTGTTCTTTTATTTTTGTAAAGTGATTTGTGCTTTATTTCTTCTACAAAATTATAACATTGTGTGTAACAATTTTGATTTCTGAATTGAGGCAAAAATTAAAGAATCTTTATTAAGTGCAAATTGCTTATATATCTTTATAACGTATCTGATTATAAAAGGGTACATTTATTAGAGATATTCATTTTTATGCATTTGCCCCCATGCCACTGTTTTTCCCTTATTCATCCTATTCTACCATCATGAATACTTAAATGAGTTTTTTGAGATTGGTTGCTTCTCAGGCTTATCTGGTTCCCTTGATCCTGTAGTAATGTTGATGTCAAATAATTATCTTGAAGAATTTCCAGCAGGAAATAAAGTTTCTGCCAGTTTGGTTTTAAGTTTTGGAGGGTAACTATGGGAGAAGCTTGCAGAAGAAATTAAGCTTTTAATTTAATCTCACAAAGTTTGGCGGATGCTCTGTTATTTTCTATAACATTCTGGTGTGGTACCGTATGTTTTTCTTTCTGTAAGAGTGTTGCGGGAATCAGGAGACTGGAGAGACCAGTAGGTAGAACAGGAGGATTTTATTGAGTGTACTCAGACCCAGCGGATTAACAGCCAAAGACTGGGCCTAGAACAAAGACCGGACTTGGCTTTTATACACAATTCTAAAAGAGGGTGGGCTACTTTGAAACAAGCTTACAGTGGCATGAAGCATAGTGGCACGAAAGCTCAGGTACAGAAGCAGAACAAAGGCAGTTAATCATACTTTGACAGGTTCATAACTCAGACTTACATATGATTCTTGCTATGCGGCTTAGATGGCTGTTACCTAGGGTTGCTCTAGTGCCTTGCACGGACTTATCTCATAACCTTCACTATGGTGTCTGGATGGCTACAATCCAGGCCCGCTCAGGCATGTCTCATGACCTTCGCTGAGCTGCTTAGATAAAACAATACTTAAAGTTACTAGTTATAGAAAACAGGAATCAATAAACTCATAAGTTTACTCATACCATAGGAGAAAGGAAAATAAAGAAAATTTGTTTTTTTCTTCTCCCCATGTTGAGGGAGTGCTGGGAGAGTCTTCAGAGCACATTCCTTTGAGCCCTAGTTTCTTAGATAATATTATCAAGACTTTCCTGGGTCTGGGCTGTGCCTATTTCTGCCTCTGGGATAAGTCAGCCTAATACAGGAAAGCTTGTTTTTCAAACTTGCTTTTCTCTTTTTAATTTTATTTTTCTTTTTTTCTTTAATTTCCCACCTCAAGAGAGGTATGTAGTTGATAAAACATGGTTATTTGGCTGCTAATTTTGCAAAGAATGGGTTAAGTAGCAAACTAGTATTTTTGTCTTTTTCTACTTAGGTGTGTGAATACTGTAGCAGTTAAGATTACTAAGAAAAGAGTATCACATGTACACTTTTCTAGCTTTTGGTTGCAATTAATATAGTAGAACTTGTTCAGAATCATGGTTTATAAATCCTTTTTAGTCCACCCCCACCCCCCATCCTTTTAGGTAGAGCATTGATTTTCCTGGGTGTCATCATAATTTTTCCAAACTGTATTTTCTTTCCAAACTGTATTTTCTTAAAATGTACTCATTCTTTTCTAACTCTATATATTTTTAAGATTCAAGACTTAATTTTAAGATTAAGTGGTGATATCTTTCAGAAGAATTATATTTCTGCTGTCTCATCTTCAAGACAGTCAATTTAAAGTGAAGGACTTAGAAATAGCAGAGCTTCTAAGGGCTGAAAACATTTTGGTCTAATGTAGACATTAAAACATCAATTTTAAATATTATACAAAAAAACTGCCTTATGTTTTTCCCCCTTTTAATTTTCAGAATTATTGAAGTAAATCAAAATCAAAAGCAGGTGGAACAGGATATTAAAGTTGCTATATTTACATTGATGGTAGAAATAAATAAAAAAGGAAAAGCTCTACTGCATCAGTTAGAGGTAAGTGACTGCCCATGGGATAGTATATTGATTCAACATAGTATTTCCTAAAGTACTGTGAAGTAGAAATCATAGTGCTTTTAATATAATTGTTTCATTTATGATTCAATACTTTTTTTCCCCACTCCCAAGTTTTCCTTTGCTGGATTTTGTATTGTAGCTGACAATTTAAAACTTTATAATACACTGTGAATGTCTGACAACTGATTGTTTTCTTTATAGCACAAATTATAATGCCTTGCTTGTAGGAGGATCTCTGAATGTTAAACAGATGAGTTATTTTTGAGATTAACTGAAGTGACAACTTTGCATCATAAGGGGGTTTAGTGGAGCGAAATTTTCTAGAAAGATACACTTCAGTTTAGTTCTCAAGTATATATATTCAACCCTGTGAGAAGTTAGGTGAAAGAGTACGGCTAGCCCTGCCCTCAACATTTTATAATTCTAATTGCGAGAGCAGCACTTGGGGAGATATGCCCAAGGCACTTAGTTGTTTCTCACTGCAGATAAGAAAAACATTACTATCTTCCTCAGCTTTTTAAAACTCATGAAGGTCAAGATCCAAACTTTTGGTTTTCCTTCAAATAATAGAAAGTTGTAACACCTACATGATACATTAATCTATAATCTTAATTGCATGATTTTTAGGTATTCCTTTAGTATGTTGACATAGAAAGCATATTGATACAGTAAAGAAGCAAATGAGAAAAAAATAAAAGAATCCTAATGTTTGAAGATTTGAGGAAAAAATAAGACTTCTAGAAATAATTTAGATAATCTTCTTTATGTCATAGTTTGCCAAATTATAAGGTTTCTGTCAGAAAGTTCTATCCCTTCTGGGAAAGCATGATCATTCCTGTGTATTACCAGCTGTACAGGAAACAAAGACTAAAATAATTCTCTGTTCTTTTGGAAATGTAGTTATTTAGTGAGGAAGTATTCTGGGCAGGAAGAATCAGACCCCATTTATAGTAACTATTTGTTCAAGGTCTGTGACTTAAAAAAAAAAAAAATTTAAGTAGAAATTTAAGTTTCTAAAACTGCTTAAAATCAAATATCACTTTGATTTGCTTTCCCAGATACTACTAGTGCATACATTACTATGTATGTGTTTTCAAAATTGACTGTGTACATCAGAATCACTTGAAGAGCTTTACAAAGAAAATGACCAGACTTGCAAATATGTAAGAATGAACCTGGTCAGTATATATCTACTGATGACCAGGTTCATTCTTAAAAAATAATTTTTTTTTGAGACACGGTCTCGCTCTGTTGCCCAGATGGAAGTGCAATAGCATGAATCACGGCTCACCACAGCCTCCACCTCCTGGGCTCAGGTGATCCTCTCATCACAGCCTCTCAAGTAATTAGGACTACAAGTGTATGCCACCATGCCTGGCTAATTTTTTTTTTTTTTGAGTGAGGGGGTTTTGACACGTTGGCTCAGGCTGGTCTCAAACTCCTGGGCTCAGGCAGTCTGCCTGCCTCAGCCTTCCAAAGTACTGACATTACAGGTATGAACTACCCCACCTCCCCCGCTCCCCGGCTTGTTTTTTTGAGACAGTGTTTTACTTTGTTCTCCAAGCTTGAATGCAGTGGTGTTTTCACTGTAGCATTGACCTCCCGAGCTTGAGCAATCTTCCCACCTCAGCCTCCTGAGTAGCTGTGCAACCACACCTGACTAATTTTTTATTTTTGTAGAGATGAAGTCTCACTCTAGTGAATTTTCTTATTTTACTTTTTAGAGACAAGGTCTCAGTTTGTCATCTAGGCTCGAGTGTAGTGGTATGGCCTTGGCTCACTGTAGCCTCAAACTCCTGGGAAACTGGGACTACAAGCAGTCCTCCTGACTGAGCGTCCTGAGAAGCTGGGACTACAAGGCATGTGCTGCCACTCCTGGCTAATTTTTTTTTTTTTGTAAAGATGTGGTCTCGCTGTGTTGCCCAGGCTGGTTGGAGTCCCTTTTAAAGGCAAATAAACATAACCCCTTTTATCTGGTAAGACTCATAAGAAATTGGCTGAAATAGATATTTAGGATAGAAGGCCAAAAAACCAGGGCTTCTGATTCTTAATTCTCAACCTCTTCAAAGTAAACAATTTCTATTCCTACTAGAATGTTTCCAAAGAAACACTTAATAAATTTTTACAGAGGTCAAAAATAGCCTACTAGGCAAATTACTGTCTCTCTGAACTTAAATTACATATGGCAGAGTCATTGGCCGTTACCAGTCCCTCAGACAGACAACTGCAATTTCCCCCTTAACTCAGTGTAGCTCAAGTGTATTTTCCAAATCTGGAACTGACTAGGGCCAGGATCTGGGTTCACTTTTTATTGAGAATGTAAGTCCATGTTGTAGTATAGCAATTTTAGTTTTAAACTTTTCTAATTTATCTGAGACAGTAGAAAGTCCTGTTCTCCTTTTTCCTTGCTAGATCTAGGATGAGGTTTTTGGATAGGAACCTTTAAAATACCCAAGTTCAGTGTGCTCTACTTTTGATTATCTGCCTTCTCTAAGGAAAGTACATACATACTTCCCTTAGAGAAATCTATATTATTTTATGTAGCTTTTCTTAAAGTGCATTGGCACAATCGTGCATCTGTTGGCTCCCATGTTAATTCTCAATAGACAGAAATAATGTGATGCCTTTTTAAAAAATTACCACATACAAAGGGTAAGTGTCATCTACAACACAGCATGACTCTGTTTTGCACAAACTACTTGCAATTGCAACTGTGAAGTAGAATCCCTAAAAGGTGAAATCATATGATTGAGTAAATTACGTGATTGAGTTACTTTACAGGTTTGCTGGATAGTACATCTGTCTTATTTGTGAATGTTGAATTTCATAGGCTTTTACTGTATTATAGCTAATCTATCCTTTTTTATGTATTGTAAGATGCACGAACAGAGTTAACTGCCAGAATACGTAAGGCCCCTGATCCAGGGTCTTGAGGGCTGAGGGGCCACATTTGGGATGCAGTTTTTTGCTATAGTGAAAATGATCCTTTGTACTAATAGGGAAAACACTAAGAGTATTTTTAGTTTCAGTAAATTGAGTACTTAGAGATTGTAGTTATTCTAATTTGTTTACCTGGAAATGACCATTAAAGTCTATATTACGTGCTGATACTAATTTTGAAATTATTTTCTTGTTTTCAGAGCCTTGCAAAGGACCATCGCATGAAACTTATGCAACAACAACAGGAAGTGGCTGGACTTTCTAAACAATTGGAGCATGTCATGCATTTTTCTAAATGGGCAGTTTCCAGTGGCAGCAGCACAGCATTACTTTATAGCAAACGACTGGTAAGATAAAGTATGCTATTTAATATACTGTATAAATGCACAGTAAAACAATGGAGCCATTGTAATGCTTAAAATTCTGCTTGTGCGTTAATGCTTTTTACCTATTTCTAATATTTATCAAAATATTTTGGTTTAAATATTTTTACCTGGCATAATTTGGGTGTAATTTCAGTTTTAATTTGTCATGAATTCCTTCTTTGTTCTTTCCAAGTATTCACTGTCTTCATAGCAATTGAACTTGATACCAAAAATAAGGACGATAGTGAACATTTTCTGATTACCTATAGTGTGCCAGGTACTAATTCTAAGAATTTCCATGTAATATATAAACTTTTACATTATTCTTATGAGATATACCTATTCACCTCCATTGTACACATGATGAAACTAAGGCATGTGATTATGTAACATGTCTAACATCACACAATAAGAGGTATAGCCAGGGTTTATAATATGATCTCAGACATGACCTGAGCCTGTGTTATTGTTGGTGCTACACGACAATCTGTGGTGTTGGATGTTTTTGCCACAGAAAAATAGCTCTGTGATTTGGTGAACTATTTGACACTGGTCTAGAACCTTGCTACTTAACATGTGACTACCACATCACTTGAGGATTCTGGTCAGGAGGTCTGGGGTGGGGCTTGTGAATTTCTAACAAGCTTGCAACTGACGCTGATGCTACTTGGTCTGTGGGCTGTGCTTTGAGTAACAAAGATATAGAAGACATTTAGCTACATTCTTTAAAATTCCTGCTTTACATTAAAGATTCAACAGAGATTTATACTCCAAAGTATACTACAAACCGTAGGTTCAGTTCCAGACTATTGCAATAAAGCAAATATCATAATAAGCCTAGCCATACAGTTTTTTTTTTAAGTTTTCCAGTGCATATAACTGTGCAATAGTATTATGTTTTTTAAAAAACAAGGTATATACCTTAATTAAATAATCCTTTTTTTTTTGGGAGACGGAGTCTCGCTCTGTCACCCAGGCTAGAGTGCGGTGGCGCCATCTCTGCTCACTGCAAGCTCTGCCTCCCGGGTTCACGCCACCATTCTCCTGCCTCAGCCTCCCGAGTAGCTGGGACTACAGACGCCTGCCACCACGACTGGCTAATTTTTTGTATTTTTAGTAGAGACGGGGTTTCACCGTGTTAGCCAGGATGGTCTCGATTTCCTGACCTCATGATCTGCCCGCCTCGGCCTCCCAAAGTGCTGGGATTACAGGCGTGAGCCACTGCACCCTAAAGAATACCTTATTGCTAAAAATATTAATCATCTGAGCCTTCAAGAGTCAGTCTTTTTGCTGATAGAGATGTTGATGGCTACTGGGATTGTAGTTGCTGAAGGTTGGGATAACTGTGGCAGTATCTTAAAATAAGATGACAAGTTTACATTGATTGACTCTTTTTTAATGAAAGATTTCTGCATAGCATGCAATGATAATTTGATAGCATTTTACCTACAATAGAACTTCTTTCAGAATTGGAGTCAGTCCTCTCAAAGCTTGTAGCTACAGTATCACCTAAGTTTATGGAATATCCTAAATTCTTTGTTGTCATCTCAACAATGATCACAGCATCTTCACCAGGAGTAATTTCTATCTCAAGAAACCACTTTTCTGTGCTCATCCATAAGAAGCAACTGTTCATCCATTCAAGTTGGATCATAGGATTGCAGCAATTCAGTCACATCTTCAGGCTCTACTTCTAATTCCAGTTCTTTTGCTGTTTCTATCACATCTGTAGTTCCTTCTTCACTGCAGTCTTGAATTCCTCCAGTTCATCCCTAAAGGTTGGAATCAACTTATTCCTAACTCCTGTTAATATTGGCATATTTATCTCCTCCCATGAACCACTAAGGTTCTTAATGGCATCTAGAATAATAAGTCCTTTCTAGAAGGTTTTTAATTTACTTTGCCCAGATCCATCAGAGGAATCACTGTGTATGGTGGCTATTATACTAGCCTTATGTAATGTATTTCTTTTCTTTTGTTTTTTTGAGATGGAGTCTCACTCTGTCGCCTAGACTGGAGTGCAGTGGCGTGATCTCAGCTCACTGCAACCTCTAGCTCCCAGGTTCAAGCAATTCTCCTGCCTCAGCCTCCCAGTAGCTGGGACTCTAGGCATGCCACCATGCCCAGCTAATTTTTCTATTTTTTTTGTAAGAGACGGGGTTTGCCTGTGTTTTCCAGACTGGTCTTGAACTCCTGACCTCAAGTGACCCGCCTGCCTCGGCCTCCCAAAGTGCTGGGATTACAGCATGAACCACTGCACCAGCCACATAATGTATTTCTTAATAATTATTTCTTAAATAATACTTGAGGCCATGCACCTATAATACCAACACTGAGAGGCTGAGGCAGGAGGCTTACTTGAGGCTTGGAGTTCAAGACCACCCTGCGCCGCAGGGTGAGACCCTATTGGAACCAAATGGAAAAAAAAAGACATGAGAATCAGAATTACTTCTTGATTCATGGGCTGCAGAATGGATGTTGTGTTAGCGGGCATAAAAACAACCTTAATCTCCTTATATATTTCCATGAGAGCTCTTAGATGACCGGTTGTATTTGTCAATGAGCAGTAATATTTTAAAATCCTTTATTTTCTGAGCAGTGTGTCTCAAAAGTGGGCTTAAAATAATAACTAAAATATATTGTAAGTAGGTGTGCGGTCATCCTGCCTTTATTTTCACTTATAGAACACAAAAGCAGTATAGATTTAGCATAATTCTTAAGGGCTCTAGGTTATTTGGAGTGGTCAGTGACCATTGGCTTCAACTTCAAGTCACCAGCTGCATTAGTCCCTAACGAGTCAGTCTGTCCTTTGAGGATTTGAAGCCGTGCATTGTATGAAATTTCTAGATGGCATCATCTTCCAATAGAAGTCTGTGTCATCTACATTGAAATGTGTTATTTAGAGTAGCCACCTTCGTCAATGATCTTAGCTAGATCTTATTGATTAATTTGCTGAAGCTTCTACATTAGCACTTGGTGCTTCACCTTGTACTTTTATATTGTGGATACTGCAGAATGGATGGTTTCTTTCCATAAATCTCATGGACCAACCTTTGCCACCTTAAAACTTTCTTTTGCAGCTTCCTCACCTCTCAGCTACCTCACCTCTCACAGCCTTCATTGAATTAAAGAGAGTTTTAGGACCTTTCTCTGAATTAGATCTTGGGTTAAGGGAATGTCATAGCTGGTTTGATCTATCAAGACCACAAAACTTTCTTCCTGTCAGCAACAAGTCTGCTTGGCATTCTCATCATTCATGTGTTCACTGGAGTAACACTTTCAATTTCCTTCAAGAACTTTTCCTTTACATTCACAACTTGGCTAACTGGTGCAAGAGGCCTAGCTTTCAGCCTGTCTCAGCTTTGGACCTGCCTTCTTCAGTAAGCTTACTCATTTCTAACTTTCGATTAGTGAGAGTCATGCAAGTCTTCCTTTCACTTGAACACTTAGAGACTATTGCAGGGTTATTAAATTGTTGCGTCTGAAACTAGGGAGGCCTGAGGAGAGGAAGAAAGAATGGCTAAATGGTGGTACAAACAGAATATACTATTTATGTTTGCTCTTACGTGGAAGTAGTTTGTGATGTCCCAAAACAGTCACAATATTAACATTAAAGACCACAGATCACTGTAACAGATTATTGTTAAGAATTACCAAAATGTGACAGAGACACATGAGCATGTGCTGTTGGAAAAATGCTGCTGATTTTCTCAATGTGGTGTCGCAAACCTTAAATTTGTAAAATTTACAGTACTTACGAAGTGCAGTAAAGCAAAGCTCAGTAAAGTGAGGTATACTTGTATTACTACCTCCAAATCAAGTTTTCTGTCACCTATTCCAAAAAATGGAAGTCCAGAAATTTTCTGTACAATTTTAAAATAAGGAAATGTGATTCTGGATAAACTTTATGAAATAACTTCGAATATTGAGTGACATCAGAGTTCTATAACTTTTCTTAATAATGAATTATATTTAATTGTTAGGATTTGTTTTCCTTTCATAATTATCAGTGCTATAGTTTCTATCCTGATTTTTATTTTTTCATTAGTTTTAATGGGAAACATCTATATACTATGTACCTTCCGTATTCTGTTACTTATATTTTTCTGAAAGTCAAATAGAAAAGGGATAGAGGGAATAGAGAATTATGTTTTTCAATTTAATCCATCATGAGTATGTCTGTGTAAGATACATTATTCACGCAATCAGATAAGCATTCCTTCAATTTCCTTATCAATCTAAAAATGTGTTTTTCATTCTATTCTGATTTTTGATTGTATTATGGAGAAAATAAAAACAGGAGATGGGATAAATTAATTTACACAATGATCTGTTGAAATAGGAATGAAAGAGATAGTCATTTGTATGATACATAGAAGAAAATAGGAACAGTGAATCATATAGTACTAGTATTACCATTATCTTGGTTAACTAAATTTTAAAACACTGTGGAACCCAAGTGAGCATTGATGCATTTCTAGTAGCAGCTATAGATAACAATTTGCCTATAATGCGTGCAGAGCTGAGGTTTGTGATTGTTTTTAAACATTTAGAAGATTTTCTAACTTCAGAAAATGTGAAAATCATTATATTGTGTAACTCTATTCTCCAGAGTTCTGCTTTGTAAATATAGCCATGTTTACTTAGGTTATCCTTTAAATGATGGATTTTATATGCTTAAAAAATGAAAATGAAATGCCTAGCAGCCCTGAAACCTCAAGCTTGGCTTGCTGTTTTTAAAAATTTATATTTTATTACATATTTAATGTATACAACATGATATTCTGACATATATGCATATTGAAATTATTGTTTCAATCAAACAGATTAATATTCATTATCCTAGTTACCTTGTATCTGTGTGTATGATAAGAACACCTAAAATCTATAACAAATTTTTGATATACATTACAGTGTTATTAAGGAGGTTTTTTTGGTTTGTTCTTTTGGTTTTTGGTTTTTTTTGTTTTTTTGTTTTTTTGTTTTTTTGTTTTTTTGTTTTTTTTTTTTGAGACAGAGTCCCGCTCTGCCGCCCAGGCTGGAGTGCAGTGGCCGGATCTCAGCTCACTGCAAGCTCCGCCTCCCGGGTTTATGCCATTCTCCTGCCTCAGCCTCCCAAGTAGCTGGGACTACAGGCGCCCACCACCTCGCCCAGCTAGTTTTTTGTATTTTTCAGTAGAGACGGGGTTTCCCCGTGTTAGCCAGGATGGTCTCGATCTCCTGACCTCATGATCCGCCCGTCTCGGCCTCCCAAAGTGCTGGGATTACAGGCTTGAGCCACCACGCCTGGCCTTTTTTTTTTTTTTTTTTTTTTTGAGACAAGGTCTCCCTCTATCACCCAGGATAGAGTGCAGTGACATGATGATAGCTCATTGCAGCCTCAAACTTGCAGGCTCAAGCGAGCCTTTTGCCTCAGTGCCCCAAGTAGCTGGGACTACAGGTGCATGCCACCATAGCCCAGATTTTTTTTTTTTTGAGAGACAAGGTCTTGCTCTGTCACCCCAGCTGGTCTTGAACTCCAAGTGTGAGCCACCACATCTGGCCGGCATTACAATGTTACTAACTGTAGTTCTTACTCTGTACATTAAATCTCAATGCTTATTCATTCTACCTACCTGGAAATGTGTACCCTTTGACTTCTCTACATTTCCTACCCACCTAGCCCCTAGTAATCACCATACCACTTTGTCTTCAACTTTCTAAAAATATTCCATGTATAAGTGAGATTATACAGTATTTTTCTTTCTGGATCTGGCTTATTTCACTTATCATAGTGTCCTCAAGGTTCATCCTTCTTATCACAAATAGCAGGATTTCTTTCCTTTTTAAAGGCTGAATAATATTCTATTATATATATCTACCACAATTTATTTATCCATGCATCATTGGATACAGGTTGTTTTTCTATCTTGGCCATTGTGAATAATGCTGCAGTGACATGGGAGTGCAGGTATCTCTACAAGATCCTATTTCATTTCCTGTCATAATATACCCGACAGAGGGGCCGGGCGCGGTGGCTCAAGCCTGTAATCCCAGCACTTTGGGAGGCCGAGACGGGCGGATCACGAGGTCAGGAGATCGAGACCATCCTGGCTAACACGGTGAAACCCCGTCTCTATTGAAAAATACAAAAAATTAGCCGGGCGAGGTGGCAGGCGCCTGTAGTCCCAGCTACTCGGAAGGCTGAGGCAGGAGAATGGCGTAAACCCGGGAGGCAGAGCTTGCAGTGAGCTAAGATCCGGCCACTGCACTCCAGCCTGGGCGACAGAGCGAGACTCCGTCTCAAAAAAAAAAAAAATATATA